>NW_025799459.1:0-1091 GCF_021613505.1 Equus quagga
CCTTCAACAAATGGGGCGCCGACAGCCTGGTCTCGTGGGGTTGTGTAGAGTGGACAACCATCCAGGTATATTCCTGGACCTCTGCTTCCCTGTGACCACGACCTCCTCAGGTCTGTGTAGGGCCCAGAACACAGGCTGCCCTGTGCCACCGCGTATCACAGATTGTTCCACAGGACAGGACCCTGCAGAGGGCCAGAACGAGTGAAGAGCAGGCAGAGATTTGGATAAAGGGCTGTGTACGAGTTATGGTTCTCCTGAGCACAGAATCAGTAGGATGTGTCTCTCTCTCTCTTTATCCATGTATCTTTGTATGTATCTGACTATCGTCTATCCATCTACCTATGTGTGTATGTATGTATGTATCTATGGAAATTTATTTTAAGGAATTGTTTCACATGATTATAGAGACTGGCAAGTCCAAAATGTGCAGAAGGCTGGCAGGCTAGAGCCCCAGGGAAGGAAGAGTAGAAGTTACAGTTGGGTTCTGAAGGCAGTCGGCTGGCAGAATTCCCTCTTCCTAGAGGAGGTCAGTCTTTTCTCTATCAAGTCCTTCAACTGATTGGATGAGGCCCACCCACATTATGGATAGTTATCAATTTCAATCAATGTTTACTGATTTAATTATTAACCTCATTTAAAACATGCATTCACAGAAACTCTTAGAGTCATGTACGACCAAATATCTGGGTCCTGACCGAATGTCATGGCATATGTAAGCTGAAACATAACATGAACCTGCACAGGCCCCTCCCTTCCCTCTGGGTGTGGAGGAGGATGAGAGATGTGAGGTAGCTGTGCCTTAGCTTTGGGGCCTTAAGGGGCAGGGTTCAGGTTGTCCTCGCCATGCCTTGGCTCCCCCTGTTCCTCAATGACCTTGAACACCACACCTGTAATGGCTCCCTGACACACGTGTAGGCACACTGCCCAGGGCTGCCCTGCTCCCTGCAGCGTGGACCTGCCCTGTGCGCACAGGACTCTGCTTCTCTCCCTGCTGAGCCAGCCTCCTGCGGGGACTGGGATTCCCGGAAGGAAAGCCAAGATCTACTGCCCCGGAAAAAAGCGCTGGATAGAATGGAGTGATTTTGACACAT
>NW_025799460.1:0-1024 GCF_021613505.1 Equus quagga
GGCTGCTCACACAAATTTGTTCCCCCTAATGATGATCTCACTTTTATCCTGAGAACCAACTGAGTCTGAGCTTGATTCCTTAGATGGAGGAGCTGATGGCTGAGTTCAGAGTTTGCCTCATCAGATGGACCAGGGAGGAAGCAGCTGTGGGACCTTACCCAGACCTGTGAGCAGAGAGGACACAGCTACTGAGACCCCTCAGCAAACACAAGCACCAATGTCCCAGCCCTGAGGGTTTGAGGGATTACACAGCAGGGGGCACCCAAGGTGCAACCTTGGGGAAGACCCACAGCGCCCCCTGCTGCTCACTGTTCTAACTTCAGTCTCAGGTTGGAAATAACGTCAGGGACACTGACTTGACAGCCTGGTCACTGTGGGTCCACAAACATCCATACGCCACACCCTGTGCTCTGCCCCCAGGTAAGTGATATTGATAAACAACCTGTTTAACTGTGGGCTTCCTGGACTACTAGGAGGAAGAGATGTGGAAATCTGACCACAGGACAATGAGACTGAGTCTGCAGTGAGTGAGGAAGCAGAGGGCTCTGGGAGCAAAGACCTGAGCAGCTCCTTCCATAGGGGCCAAATGAAGGAGCCACTGGAGCCCTGGGTGTGAATGGTGACCGGGGTTCTGCTGGTGGACAAACAAAGCAATGACTCTTCCTAGAAAATGTGCTTGATTCTTGGAAGATCGGCAGTGTTTGCAAATACTCAGTGACATTAAGTAGACTAGGTTGGTGGTTGGGTGGCAAACCATACAGGGGACCTTTGCCGTGGTCCATGGCACTGAAGCTGTGGCTCTGAGGAAAGCTGGAGCCCGATTCGAAAGAACTTTTTCTTTCACAAAGAAGGGATTGAGATGTATTTATGACAGCTTTAGTGAGGTTTAATTTTCAAATAATCAGCTGCCATTTTAAAGTGTGTAATTTGGCAAGCTCTCATGAATATATGAACACACCGGGGAATCCATCACCACAGTCAAGGCAATGACTGTATCTGTCATTATGTTGACATCACCAGTTTG
>NW_025799461.1:0-1024 GCF_021613505.1 Equus quagga
CAAACTGGTGATGTCAACATAATGACAGATACAGTCATTGCCTTGACTGTGGTGATGGATTCCCCGGTGTGTTCATATATTCATGAGAGCTTGCCAAATTACACACTTTAAAATGGCAGCTGATTATTTGAAAATTAAACCTCACTAAAGCTGTCATAAATACATCTCAATCCCTTCTTTGTGAAAGAAAAAGTTCTTTCGAATCGGGCTCCAGCTTTCCTCAGAGCCACAGCTTCAGTGCCATGGACCACGGCAAAGGTCCCCTGTATGGTTTGCCACCCAACCACCAACCTAGTCTACTTAATGTCACTGAGTATTTGCAAACACTGCCGATCTTCCAAGAATCAAGCACATTTTCTAGGAAGAGTCATTGCTTTGTTTGTCCACCAGCAGAACCCCGGTCACCATTCACACCCAGGGCTCCAGTGGCTCCTTCATTTGGCCCCTATGGAAGGAGCTGCTCAGGTCTTTGCTCCCAGAGCCCTCTGCTTCCTCACTCACTGCAGACTCAGTCTCATTGTCCTGTGGTCAGATTTCCACATCTCTTCCTCCTAGTAGTCCAGGAAGCCCACAGTTAAACAGGTTGTTTATCAATATCACTTACCTGGGGGCAGAGCACAGGGTGTGGCGTATGGATGTTTGTGGACCCACAGTGACCAGGCTGTCAAGTCAGTGTCCCTGACGTTATTTCCAACCTGAGACTGAAGTTAGAACAGTGAGCAGCAGGGGGCGCTGTGGGTCTTCCCCAAGGTTGCACCTTGGGTGCCCCCTGCTGTGTAATCCCTCAAACCCTCAGGGCTGGGACATTGGTGCTTGTGTTTGCTGAGGGGTCTCAGTAGCTGTGTCCTCTCTGCTCACAGGTCTGGGTAAGGTCCCACAGCTGCTTCCTCCCTGGTCCATCTGATGAGGCAAACTCTGAACTCAGCCATCAGCTCCTCCATCTAAGGAATCAAGCTCAGACTCAGTTGGTTCTCAGGATAAAAGTGAGATCATCATTAGGGGGAACAAATTTGTGTGAGCAGCC
>NW_025799462.1:0-1603 GCF_021613505.1 Equus quagga
GCTTGGCCAGCCTATATCCCTCAGCCAGTTGCTGGCGGAAGCCCTGCTCTTGGTGGTCGTCAGAGCCGTTGCGTGTCAGCAGGTCATTGAGGTGCTGACTCAGCAGGGCCCACACTTCTTGCCCTTCCTGTAACTTGTGCCACAGATAGGCCAGTTGCTGCTCCTGCTCTTGAATTAGGAGATTGGATTCCCTAAGGTGGGACAGAAGAGAAAATTTGAGAGTCCAAAGGGATGAGTGACAGATTCTAAAGATTTTCAAGATTTCTGTGAGAACTGCCCCCAAGGAGTCCTCAGAGAATTCTGGCCGATGTGTGGTGACTTGCTGTGGGAAAGAGAAAGAGGAAGGTAAATCGCAGGTTTCCTCTGTATCAGAGAGAGCTCCCGTCAGATTCCTGAACAACCTAGTCGTTGTTTCTGCTGTCAACAAAACCAGGTGTCTTCCTAAACCTGTTTTAAAAATGTGTCTCTTCAGTTAACCCTTCAGCCATGCCTGCTTCTATGTTGAAATACACATGGTGCATTCTGCAGTGAATGGACACAAAGCCAGACACAGAAATGTGCAAGAGCACAGCTGGGTTAGCTGGAAAGAACACAAGAATGACAGGGTCAAGGCGACAGAATTCTTTAGAAAGAAAACACAACAAGCTCTCATGAGACAGGCAGTGATTGTGATTAAAGGGAAATGAGCGGGTGATGGCACAACACTGTCAATGTACTAAATGCCACCGAATTGTTCACCTCAATTTGTGCAAATTCATGTTTGGTGAATTTCAGTTCAAGAATTTCTATTTTTGAAAAAAAAAAGAGTAAGTGAGCCTCTGAATAACTGGAGTCCATACTTTTCCAATTATTTTTCCCTAGTTGCTTTATAAACATTGGAACACAAGTGCCTGCCATGTACATTTCTGCCTTCTCCTGGCCCAAAGTTGCTCCCTGCTCCACTTCAGCTTTTCCCACAGCTTCCCACCAGCCTACCCCCACACGGCCCTCCTTACCTGAGCTTCTCGGTTAGCGTTGACTTCTCTGCCAGCTTCCCCTCCTCAAAAGGCAGCTTGTCCCCCAGCACAGATTCAATGATGTCTTTGCACTCTCCACACTCTGAGCAAAAACTGAGAGCCCTGCCTCAGTGGAAAGCTGACCATGCTGCTGTGGTCACTGCCTTCAAGGGAAGAGGCAGGGTCCATGCCAAGTACCAGGCTCCACACTGGGATTTCCACATCTTATTCCTCGGCCTCCAAACACTACACAGCATTGGGTTACTCCCCATTTTAGAGCTGAGGAAAGAGAAGCTCCAAGGCACAGAAAGTAACTAGACAGATTAACTTGGATTTGGCAGAGGCAGAATTCACATCCCCTGAGACTGACCCTGAATCGTGGGCCTTAGTTGAGTTACCAAGCCTCGCAGCCTCTTAAGTGAAACACCAAGCAGGCGCGTGCAGTAGCGATTGCCTGTGTGCTTGGTAAGGCCCGGTGGACTATACTGACTGTTGGTTCTCTTGAGCTCAGAATTTCAAGGTCAAGTACATCCAAGATAAAGATATTTATATGCATGCAATCCTGTAAAATATTATGCATTTGCCCATAAATTTCTGAAGGAAATGTG
>NW_025799463.1:0-4172 GCF_021613505.1 Equus quagga
TGCTGTGTTGTGTGTGTGTCTCCTGCACGCTCAGGGTCTGCAGGTCCTATGTGGTCCCGTGGTGTCCCGTGTGCATTGGGTTCCCCAGACCTTGTTGAGTTGGGGACCCTCACAGTGCACTCTCCTGACCATCTGCCCACTCCCGGCCCCATCAGCCCCCGTGGCCTCAGGCATTGGGTTTTTGCTGCTCAGTCCAGTCCTTCCCCAGTAGGACGCTGGGCTGTTCCTGCCTCCTGAGACTGTGGCCTCGTGTCCCCAGCCCTAGAGAATGTAGGGTGTAGACCGGAGATGCGTCCATGGGCCAGACTGTGCCTCCCCGTCACTGCCCGTCGAGGCCGACCGGGTGCCTGGTCCTCGGCGGCCGTCTACGACCCGGCTCCCAGGAGCTGTTTCTGGCCCCAGAAGGCCTCTCCTGAGTCAGCAGGGAGATGCTGCTGAGTCCTGCTGGGCGACCGTGCCCACCGTAGTGGGAACAGCGAGCCTCATGGGCTCGGCCTCAGAGGAGATTCAGAGCCTCTTCCCCCCTCGGTGCTGCAGACCCGGCCTGGGGCCAACTTTCGGCAGTCATTCCTTAACCGGGTCCACTGAACAGCTCTTTCTGCTTGGGGGCATTTTAAACAACCGTGTTTTATATACAGAGTCCCCCCCTTCCGCCTGTAACGACAGCCCCACAGCAGGTCAGCTCCCTGAATCCCCGAGGGCACGTCCCGACACCACTGTGTCTTGGAAAGCATGGCAGGAGGTCAAACTTCTCCGAAGTAGTTGCTGCTGAAGGTGCTGGCTTCACTTGGGGTGGCTCAGCTGCCGTTCTGCCTTCTGGCGAGAAAGAGGCTGCAGGGCCAGATCCTTTCCCGGAGGGCCATCCCAGGTCAGGTGACAGACGTACGTCCCATTCTCCGGGAGGCACACGTGGGAACCAGCGACTGCAGGTGTGGGCCCCAAAGAGAGGCCACACCTGTCCTGGCTGTGAGCGAGTGCCATTGACGGCCCACCTGCAGGACCCTGACCCCAGGAGGACTGCGGGGCAGGCTCCCCACAAGGACCTGTGCCGGCCTCCCAGGCAGCCTGGGCCATCAGCTGTCGCTGTTGCAGGGTCACACTGAGGCAGGGCTGGGGCAGGCTCAGCAGTGGGGATCAGTGGTATGTGACACTCCCTTGTGGTGTGTGACCTTTCAGGTGTGGGTGGCCTCGTGGCTGGAGTTGGCCCCCAGGATTGTCTGGCGTTCTGTGCACATTGGGGTTCCGTGGCCCCGTGCGCTCACTTTGAGAACGGTGCCGCCCCTGTCTGTTACGGGTTCATGTGAGGACGGTGGTTCCTGTTCCCAAGTCCTCACCACCTGTCTCATTTCTCAGGTCCAGACAAAGAAGGAGGAGCCCCTGCCACCAGCCAGAGCATCCCCACCTTCTACTTCCCCCAAGGCCGTCCGCAGGGGACAGTGAACGTCGATGCCGTCATCGCCAAGATTGAGCGGACCTTCCCCCAGTTTCCGCACGAGAGAGCCACCATGGAGGACATGGGCAAGGTGGCCAAGGTGGGTGCCCCGCGTGCTGCCTCTGGGCAGCACCACGTTCACGGGTTGGTGCTTGTGTTCTGTTTTCAGGATCTGAAACACAGTGGAGACTCTGTATTAACGGTTGTGCCAAATATTGAAGACAGACATGCCTGTGCGTTGTTGCCCTCCCAGATGGAGCAGCGTTCACCTTTGCATTTTTTAAGCAACTGATCCCCTGAGGTCCAGCCTGGGCCTTCCTCTGCGCCCTCCTGCCCCGTGTCTCTCCCTGTGTAGGGTGGGTGCTAGTGGACCCACAGTCCATGCGCAGCAACATGTCGATTTTGAACTTAGCCTAACACATGATCCCCCGTGCATTGTCTCACCATTTGGTTTTGAAATTCGGTGGCATGTCTCCAGGCCATCCATGTTGACATGTGTAGACGAGCACAATCGTGGTTTCCCACATCACCTCAGCCGCGTGGGAAGGCTCCCGTGTAGCCGGCGGCTGGCACGGCCCCTCCTGGGTGCTGGCGTTGACGCGTCCCGCTCCCCCATGGATCGGGCTGCCTTGGGCTGTGCTCCTGAGCTCCGCCTTCAGGCCGCATTGGGGTGCTTGTGCTTCCCCTTTGCCCCTGTGCTTCCAGGGTGCTTTCTCTCTCTTTCTTCATCCCCACCCTCCCCTCTGGAATGTCTCTTCCTATTCTGGATGCTGACCCTCCGTCCATGTGTGTTGTGAGCAGGTTCTGTTCCACCTGCTGAATGGTTCACGTGCTTCCTTTTGCTTGCAGTTTTTAGGGCTTGTCCTCTTTTCTTGTTGGAACTGCTTTATTGAGATATAACTCTCGGACCACAGTTCACCCATTTAAAACGTACAACTCAGCACAATGCAGTGTATGCCCGGAGTTGTGCAGCCATCATCGTAGTCAACTGGAGGACATTTTTGTCACCCCCTAAAAGAAACCCTGTACCCTTTAGCTGTCATCCCCCCCCCCCCCCCCCCCGCTAATCCACTTCCTGTCTCTGTAGGTTCGAGTATCCTGGACATCTTATGTAAACAGATCCATACCATGTGTGGCTTTTTGTGTCTGCCTTCTTTCCCTCAGCACACAGCCAGACCCGGGCGACACTGTGGGCTCGGCTCCAGGCCCCCACAACAAAGTGAATGTCACCATAAAGCAAGTCACACGAATTGTTTGGTTTCCGAGTGCAGATAAAAGTTAGGTTTATGCTATGCTGTAGTCTAAGTGGGTGATAGCATTATGACTAAAGAAAAGTGCATACCCTAATTAAAAAATACCATATTGCTAAAAAATGCTAACCAGCACCTGAGCCTTCAGCAAATCATCTTCTCTTTGCTGGTGGAGCATCTGGTGAAAAACGCAATAAAGCAAAGCGCGGTAAAGCGAGGAGCAATAAAGGAAGTGCTTTATTGCAAAATAAAGCAAAAATACAAGTGAGCCTGTGTTTTCAAGGTTCGTCTGTATTGGGGCGTGTGTCAGTGGCACGTCCTTTCAGCGTCCCGTTGTGCATTTATCCATTCATCAACTGATGGACGTCTGGGTTGGCCCACCTTTGGGCTGTGGTGCACAGGGCTGCTGGAACACGCGTGTGTGAGTCTTGGTGTGCAGGTGTAGGGTTCTCTCAGATATACACACCTAGGAGTGGAATTGCTGGGACACATGGCGACACCATGTTTAACGCTTTGAGGAGCCACAAGACCATTTCCCAAAGCAGCTGCCCCATTTTGCGTTCCCACCGGCAGCGTAGGAGGGTTCCCATCTCTCACACCCTCGCCAGCACTTGTGTCTTGCTGATTGTAGACAGCGTGTCCTAGGGGGCACGAAGTGTCTCCTGGTGGTTTTGACTCGCATTTCCCTGAAGACTGTCATGTTGAGCAGCTTTTCATCTGCTTATTGGCTATTTGTGCATCTTCTTTGTAGAAATGTTTGTTTAGATTCTGTGCCCGTTCTTTAACTGGCTTGTCACTTTATTGTCCAATTGTAAGAGTTCTTTATATATTCTAGATTCAAGTCCCTTATCCAATACTTGGTGTGCAGACATTTTTTCCCATTCTCTGAGTTGTTTTTTCTTTTTTTTAATTATATGTACTCAGCACCTGAAAAACTGAGAATTGACCTGAGTCTTTTTTAACCTTTTTTTTTTTTGCTGAGGAAGACTGGACCTGAGCTAACATCTGTGCCAGTCTTCCTCTATTTTGGATGTGGGCTGCTGCAACAGCATGGCTTGTTGAGCGGTGTGTAAGTCTGTGCCCAGGATCTGAACCCACCAACACTGGGCCACCGAAGCAGAGTGTGCAAACTTAACTACTGTACCACCAGGCTGACCCCTTTTTTCAGTTTTTGATAGTCTTCCATGATGCCAAAAAGTTTTTGTTTGTTTGACAAAGTTCATTTTATCTATTTTTTCATTTGTTGCCCGTACTTTTGCTGTCATATCCAAGAAATCATTGCCCGATGCAAGGTCATGAAGATTTGCTTTTGTTTTTTCCTGAGAGTTTCTAGTTTTGGCCTTTACGTCTAGGTCTTTGATCCATTTTGAGTTAATTTTTGAATATAGTGATGCAGCGGTCAAACTCCATTTTTTACGTCTGGAAATCCAGTTGTCTCAGCAGCAAGGCTGAAGAGACCATTCTTTCCCCGTCCAGCGGCCCTGGCCCCC
>NW_025799464.1:0-4173 GCF_021613505.1 Equus quagga
GGGGGCCAGGGCCGCTGGACGGGGAAAGAATGGTCTCTTCAGCCTTGCTGCTGAGACAACTGGATTTCCAGACGTAAAAAATGGAGTTTGACCGCTGCATCACTATATTCAAAAATTAACTCAAAATGGATCAAAGACCTAGACGTAAAGGCCGAAACTAGAAACTCTCAGGAAAAAACAAAAGCAAATCTTCATGACCTTGCATCTGGCAATGATTTCTTGGATATGACAGCAAAAGTACGGGCAACAAATGAAAAAACAGATAAAGTGAACTTTATCAAACAAACAAAAACTTTTTGGCATCATGGAAGACTATCAAAAACTGAAAAAAGGGGTCAGCCTGGTGGTACAGTAGTTAAGTTTGCACACTCTGCTTCAGTGGCCCAGTGTTGGTGGGTTCAGATCCTGGGCACAGACTTACACACCGCTCAACAAGCCATGCTGTTGCAGCAGCCCACATCCAAAATAGAGGAAGACTGGCACAGATGTTAGCTCAGGTCCAGTCTTCCTCAGCAAAAAAAAAAAAGGTTAAAAAAGACTCAGGTCAATTCTCAGTTTTTCAGGTGCTGAGTACATATAATTAAAAAAAAGAAAAAACAACTCAGAGAATGGGAAAAAATGTCTGCACACCAAGTATTGGATAAGGGACTTGAATCTAGAATATATAAAGAACTCTTACAATTGGACAATAAAGTGACAAGCCAGTTAAAGAACGGGCACAGAATCTAAACAAACATTTCTACAAAGAAGATGCACAAATAGCCAATAAGCAGATGAAAAGCTGCTCAACATGACAGTCTTCAGGGAAATGCGAGTCAAAACCACCAGGAGACACTTCGTGCCCCCTAGGACACGCTGTCTACAATCAGCAAGACACAAGTGCTGGCGAGGGTGTGAGAGATGGGAACCCTCCTACGCTGCCGGTGGGAACGCAAAATGGGGCAGCTGCTTTGGGAAATGGTCTTGTGGCTCCTCAAAGCGTTAAACATGGTGTCGCCATGTGTCCCAGCAATTCCACTCCTAGGTGTGTATATCTGAGAGAACCCTACACCTGCACACCAAGACTCACACACGCGTGTTCCAGCAGCCCTGTGCACCACAGCCCAAAGGTGGGCCAACCCAGACGTCCATCAGTTGATGAATGGATAAATGCACAACGGGACGCTGAAAGGACGTGCCACTGACACACGCCCCAATACAGACGAACCTTGAAAACACAGGCTCACTTGTATTTTTGCTTTATTTTGCAATAAAGCACTTCCTTTATTGCTCCTCGCTTTACCGCGCTTTGCTTTATTGCGTTTTTCACCAGATGCTCCACCAGCAAAGAGAAGATGATTTGCTGAAGGCTCAGGTGCTGGTTAGCATTTTTTAGCAATATGGTATTTTTTAATTAGGGTATGCACTTTTCTTTAGTCATAATGCTATCACCCACTTAGACTACAGCATAGCATAAACCTAACTTTTATCTGCACTCGGAAACCAAACAATTCGTGTGACTTGCTTTATGGTGACATTCACTTTGTTGTGGGGGCCTGGAGCCGAGCCCGCAGTGTCGCCCGGGTCTGGCTGTGTGCTGAGGGAAAGAAGGCAGACACAAAAAGCCACACATGGTATGGATCTGTTTACATAAGATGTCCAGGATACTCGAACCTACAGAGACAGGAAGTGGATTAGCGGGGGGGGGGGGGGGGGGGATGACAGCTAAAGGGTACAGGGTTTCTTTTAGGGGGTGACAAAAATGTCCTCCAGTTGACTACGATGATGGCTGCACAACTCCGGGCATACACTGCATTGTGCTGAGTTGTACGTTTTAAATGGGTGAACTGTGGTCCGAGAGTTATATCTCAATAAAGCAGTTCCAACAAGAAAAGAGGACAAGCCCTAAAAACTGCAAGCAAAAGGAAGCACGTGAACCATTCAGCAGGTGGAACAGAACCTGCTCACAACACACATGGACGGAGGGTCAGCATCCAGAATAGGAAGAGACATTCCAGAGGGGAGGGTGGGGATGAAGAAAGAGAGAGAAAGCACCCTGGAAGCACAGGGGCAAAGGGGAAGCACAAGCACCCCAATGCGGCCTGAAGGCGGAGCTCAGGAGCACAGCCCAAGGCAGCCCGATCCATGGGGGAGCGGGACGCGTCAACGCCAGCACCCAGGAGGGGCCGTGCCAGCCGCCGGCTACACGGGAGCCTTCCCACGCGGCTGAGGTGATGTGGGAAACCACGATTGTGCTCGTCTACACATGTCAACATGGATGGCCTGGAGACATGCCACCGAATTTCAAAACCAAATGGTGAGACAATGCACGGGGGATCATGTGTTAGGCTAAGTTCAAAATCGACATGTTGCTGCGCATGGACTGTGGGTCCACTAGCACCCACCCTACACAGGGAGAGACACGGGGCAGGAGGGCGCAGAGGAAGGCCCAGGCTGGACCTCAGGGGATCAGTTGCTTAAAAAATGCAAAGGTGAACGCTGCTCCATCTGGGAGGGCAACAACGCACAGGCATGTCTGTCTTCAATATTTGGCACAACCGTTAATACAGAGTCTCCACTGTGTTTCAGATCCTGAAAACAGAACACAAGCACCAACCCGTGAACGTGGTGCTGCCCAGAGGCAGCACGCGGGGCACCCACCTTGGCCACCTTGCCCATGTCCTCCATGGTGGCTCTCTCGTGCGGAAACTGGGGGAAGGTCCGCTCAATCTTGGCGATGACGGCATCGACGTTCACTGTCCCCTGCGGACGGCCTTGGGGGAAGTAGAAGGTGGGGATGCTCTGGCTGGTGGCAGGGGCTCCTCCTTCTTTGTCTGGACCTGAGAAATGAGACAGGTGGTGAGGACTTGGGAACAGGAACCACCGTCCTCACATGAACCCGTAACAGACAGGGGCGGCACCGTTCTCAAAGTGAGCGCACGGGGCCACGGAACCCCAATGTGCACAGAACGCCAGACAATCCTGGGGGCCAACTCCAGCCACGAGGCCACCCACACCCGAAAGGTCACACACCACAAGGGAGTGTCACATACCACTGATCCCCACTGCTGAGCCTGCCCCAGCCCTGCCTCAGTGTGACCCTGCAACAGCGACAGCTGATGGCCCAGGCTGCCTGGGAGGCCGGCACAGGTCCTTGTGGGGAGCCTGCCCCGCAGTCCTCCTGGGGTCAGGGTCCTGCAGGTGGGCCGTCAATGGCACTCGCTCACAGCCAGGACAGGTGTGGCCTCTCTTTGGGGCCCACACCTGCAGTCGCTGGTTCCCACGTGTGCCTCCCGGAGAATGGGACGTACGTCTGTCACCTGACCTGGGATGGCCCTCCGGGAAAGGATCTGGCCCTGCAGCCTCTTTCTCGCCAGAAGGCAGAACGGCAGCTGAGCCACCCCAAGTGAAGCCAGCACCTTCAGCAGCAACTACTTCGGAGAAGTTTGACCTTCTGCCATGCTTTCCAAGACACAGTGGTGTCGGGACGTGCCCTCGGGGATTCAGGGAGCTGACCTGCTGTGGGGCTGTCGTTACAGGCGGAAGGGGGGGGACTCTGTATATAAAACACGGTTGTTTAAAATGCCCCCAAGCAGAAAGAGCTGTTCAGTGGACCCGGTTAAGGAATGACTGCCGAAAGTTGGCCCCAGGCCGGGTCTGCAGCACCGAGGGGGGAAGAGGCTCTGAATCTCCTCTGAGGCCGAGCCCATGAGGCTCGCTGTTCCCACTACGGTGGGCACGGTCGCCCAGCAGGACTCAGCAGCATCTCCCTGCTGACTCAGGAGAGGCCTTCTGGGGCCAGAAACAGCTCCTGGGAGCCGGGTCGTAGACGGCCGCCGAGGACCAGGCACCCGGTCGGCCTCGACGGGCAGTGACGGGGAGGCACAGTCTGGCCCATGGACGCATCTCCGGTCTACACCCTACATTCTCTAGGGCTGGGGACACGAGGCCACAGTCTCAGGAGGCAGGAACAGCCCAGCGTCCTACTGGGGAAGGACTGGACTGAGCAGCAAAAACCCAATGCCTGAGGCCACGGGGGCTGATGGGGCCGGGAGTGGGCAGATGGTCAGGAGAGTGCACTGTGAGGGTCCCCAACTCAACAAGGTCTGGGGAACCCAATGCACACGGGACACCACGGGACCACATAGGACCTGCAGACCCTGAGCGTGCAGGAGACACACACACAACACAGCA
>NW_025799465.1:0-4170 GCF_021613505.1 Equus quagga
TGCTGTGTTGTGTGTGTGTCTCCTGCACGCTCAGGGTCTGCAGGTCCTATGTGGTCCCGTGGTGTCCCGTGTGCATTGGGTTCCCCAGACCTTGTTGAGTTGGGGACCCTCACAGTGCACTCTCCTGACCATCTGCCCACTCCCGGCCCCATCAGCCCCCGTGGCCTCAGGCATTGGGTTTTTGCTGCTTAGTCCAGTCCTTCCCCAGTAGGACGCTGGGCTGTTCCTGCCTCCTGAGACTGTGGCCTCGTGTCCCCAGCCCTAGAGAATGTAGGGTGTAGACCGGAGATGCGTCCATGGGCCAGACTGTGCCTCCCCGTCACTGCCCGTCGAGGCCGACCGGGTGCCTGGTCCTCGGCGGCCGTCTACGACCCGGCTCCCAGGAGCTGTTTCTGGCCCCAGAAGGCCTCTCCTGAGTCAGCAGGGAGATGCTGCTGAGTCCTGCTGGGCGACCGTGCCCACCGTAGTGGGAACAGCGAGCCTCATGGGCTCGGCCTCAGAGGAGATTCAGAGCCTCTTCCCCCCTCGGTGCTGCAGACCCGGCCTGGGGCCAACTTTCGGCAGTCATTCCTTAACCGGGTCCACTGAACAGCTCTTTCTGCTTGGGGGCATTTTAAACAACCGTGTTTTATATACAGAGTCCCCCCCCTTCCGCCTGTAACGACAGCCCCACAGCAGGTCAGCTCCCTGAATCCCCGAGGGCACGTCCCGACACCACTGTGTCTTGGAAAGCATGGCAGAAGGTCAAACTTCTCCGAAGTAGTTGCTGCTGAAGGTGCTGGCTTCACTTGGGGTGGCTCAGCTGCCGTTCTGCCTTCTGGCGAGAAAGAGGCTGCAGGGCCAGATCCTTTCCCGGAGGGCCATCCCAGGTCAGGTGACAGACGTACGTCCCATTCTCCGGGAGGCACACGTGGGAACCAGCGACTGCAGGTGTGGGCCCCAAAGAGAGGCCACACCTGTCCTGGCTGTGAGCGAGTGCCATTGACGGCCCACCTGCAGGACCCTGACCCCAGGAGGACTGCGGGGCAGGCTCCCCACAAGGACCTGTGCCGGCCTCCCAGGCAGCCTGGGCCATCAGCTGTCGCTGTTGCAGGGTCACACTGAGGCAGGGCTGGGGCAGGCTCAGCAGTGGGGATCAGTGGTATGTGACACTCCCTTGTGGTGTGTGACCTTTCAGGTGTGGGTGGCCTCGTGGCTGGAGTTGGCCCCCAGGATTGTCTGGCGTTCTGTGCACATTGGGGTTCCGTGGCCCCGTGCGCTCACTTTGAGAACGGTGCCGCCCCTGTCTGTTACGGGTTCATGTGAGGACGGTGGTTCCTGTTCCCAAGTCCTCACCACCTGTCTCATTTCTCAGGTCCAGACAAAGAAGGAGGAGCCCCTGCCACCAGCCAGAGCATCCCCACCTTCTACTTCCCCCAAGGCCGTCCGCAGGGGACAGTGAACGTCGATGCCGTCATCGCCAAGATTGAGCGGACCTTCCCCCAGTTTCCGCACGAGAGAGCCACCATGGAGGACATGGGCAAGGTGGCCAAGGTGGGTGCCCCGCGTGCTGCCTCTGGGCAGCACCACGTTCACGGGTTGGTGCTTGTGTTCTGTTTTCAGGATCTGAAACACAGTGGAGACTCTGTATTAACGGTTGTGCCAAATATTGAAGACAGACATGCCTGTGCGTTGTTGCCCTCCCAGATGGAGCAGCGTTCACCTTTGCATTTTTTAAGCAACTGATCCCCTGAGGTCCAGCCTGGGCCTTCCTCTGCGCCCTCCTGCCCCGTGTCTCTCCCTGTGTAGGGTGGGTGCTAGTGGACCCACAGTCCATGCGCAGCAACATGTCGATTTTGAACTTAGCCTAACACATGATCCCCCGTGCATTGTCTCACCATTTGGTTTTGAAATTCGGTGGCATGTCTCCAGGCCATCCATGTTGACATGTGTAGACGAGCACAATCGTGGTTTCCCACATCACCTCAGCCGCGTGGGAAGGCTCCCGTGTAGCCGGCGGCTGGCACGGCCCCTCCTGGGTGCTGGCGTTGACGCGTCCCGCTCCCCCATGGATCGGGCTGCCTTGGGCTGTGCTCCTGAGCTCCGCCTTCAGGCCGCATTGGGGTGCTTGTGCTTCCCCTTTGCCCCTGTGCTTCCAGGGTGCTTTCTCTCTCTTTCTTCATCCCCACCCTCCCCTCTGGAATGTCTCTTCCTATTCTGGATGCTGACCCTCCGTCCATGTGTGTTGTGAGCAGGTTCTGTTCCACCTGCTGAATGGTTCACGTGCTTCCTTTTGCTTGCAGTTTTTAGGGCTTGTCCTCTTTTCTTGTTGGAACTGCTTTATTGAGATATAACTCTCGGACCACAGTTCACCCATTTAAAACGTACAACTCAGCACAATGCAGTGTATGCCCGGAGTTGTGCAGCCATCATCGTAGTCAACTGGAGGACATTTTTGTCACCCCCTAAAAGAAACCCTGTACCCTTTAGCTGTCATCCCCCCTCCCCCACCCCCAACTAATCCACTTCCTGTCTCTGTAGGTTCGAGTATCCTGGACATCTTATGTAAACAGATCCATACCATGTGTGGCTTTTTGTGTCTGCCTTCTTTCCCTCAGCACACAGCCAGACCCGGGCGACACTGTGGGCTCGGCTCCAGGCCCCCACAACAAAGTGAATGTCACCATAAAGCAAGTCACACGAATTGTTTGGTTTCCGAGTGCAGATAAAAGTTAGGTTTATGCTATGCTGTAGTCTAAGTGGGTGATAGCATTATGACTAAAGAAAAGTGCATACCCTAATTAAAAAATACCATATTGCTAAAAAATGCTAACCAGCACCTGAGCCTTCAGCAAATCATCTTCTCTTTGCTGGTGGAGCATCTGGTGAAAAACGCAATAAAGCAAAGCGCGGTAAAGCGAGGAGCAATAAAGGAAGTGCTTTATTGCAAAATAAAGCAAAAATACAAGTGAGCCTGTGTTTTCAAGGTTCGTCTGTATTGGGGCGTGTGTCAGTGGCACGTCCTTTCAGCGTCCCGTTGTGCATTTATCCATTCATCAACTGATGGACGTCTGGGTTGGCCCACCTTTGGGCTGTGGTGCACAGGGCTGCTGGAACACGCGTGTGTGAGTCTTGGTGTGCAGGTGTAGGGTTCTCTCAGATATACACACCTAGGAGTGGAATTGCTGGGACACATGGCGACACCATGTTTAACGCTTTGAGGAGCCACAAGACCATTTCCCAAAGCAGCTGCCCCATTTTGCATTCCCACTGGCAGCGTAGGAGGGTTCCGATCTCTCACACCCTCGCCAGCACTTGTGTCTTGCTGATTGTAGACAGCGTGTCCTAGGGGGCACGAAGTGTCTCCTGGTGGTTTTGACTCTCATTTCCCTGAAGACTGTCATGTTGAGCAGCTTTTCATCTGCTTATTGGCTATTTGTGCATCTTCTTTGTAGAAATGTTTGTTTAGATCCTGTGCCCGTTCTTTAACTGGATTGTCACTTTATTGTCCAATTGTAAGAGTTCTTTATATATTCTAGATTCAAGTCCCTTATGCAATACTTGGTGTGCATTTTTTCCCATTCTCTGAGTTGTTTTTTCTTTTTTTAAATTATATGTACTCAGCACCTGAAAAACTGAGAATTGACCTGAGTCTTTTTTAACCTTTTTTTTTTTTTGCTGAGGAAGACTGGACCTGAGCTAACATCTGTGCCAGTCTTCCTCTATTTTGGATGTGGGCTGCTGCAACAGCATGGCTTGTTGAGCGGTGTGTAAGTCTGTGCCCAGGATCTGAACCCACCAACACTGGGCCACTGAAGCAGAGTGTGCAAACTTAACTACTGTACCACCAGGCTGACCCCTTTTTTCAGTTTTTGATAGTCTTCCATGATGCCAAAAAGTTTTTGTTTGTTTGATAAAGTTCACTTTATCTGTTTTTTCATTTGTTGCCCGTACTTTTGCTGTCATATCCAAGAAATCATTGCCAGATGCAAGGTCATGAAGATTTGCTTTTGTTTTTTCCTGAGAGTTTCTAGTTTCGGCCTTTACGTCTAGGTCTTTGATCCATTTTGAGTTAATTTTTGAATATAGTGATGCAGCGGTCAAACTCCATTTTTTACGTCTGGAAATCCAGTTGTCTCAGCACCAAGGCTGAAGAGACCATTCTTTCCCCGTCCAGCGGCCCTGGCCCCC
>NW_025799466.1:0-4170 GCF_021613505.1 Equus quagga
GGGGGCCAGGGCCGCTGGACGGGGAAAGAATGGTCTCTTCAGCCTTGGTGCTGAGACAACTGGATTTCCAGACGTAAAAAATGGAGTTTGACCGCTGCATCACTATATTCAAAAATTAACTCAAAATGGATCAAAGACCTAGACGTAAAGGCCGAAACTAGAAACTCTCAGGAAAAAACAAAAGCAAATCTTCATGACCTTGCATCTGGCAATGATTTCTTGGATATGACAGCAAAAGTACGGGCAACAAATGAAAAAACAGATAAAGTGAACTTTATCAAACAAACAAAAACTTTTTGGCATCATGGAAGACTATCAAAAACTGAAAAAAGGGGTCAGCCTGGTGGTACAGTAGTTAAGTTTGCACACTCTGCTTCAGTGGCCCAGTGTTGGTGGGTTCAGATCCTGGGCACAGACTTACACACCGCTCAACAAGCCATGCTGTTGCAGCAGCCCACATCCAAAATAGAGGAAGACTGGCACAGATGTTAGCTCAGGTCCAGTCTTCCTCAGCAAAAAAAAAAAAAGGTTAAAAAAGACTCAGGTCAATTCTCAGTTTTTCAGGTGCTGAGTACATATAATTTAAAAAAAGAAAAAACAACTCAGAGAATGGGAAAAAATGCACACCAAGTATTGCATAAGGGACTTGAATCTAGAATATATAAAGAACTCTTACAATTGGACAATAAAGTGACAATCCAGTTAAAGAACGGGCACAGGATCTAAACAAACATTTCTACAAAGAAGATGCACAAATAGCCAATAAGCAGATGAAAAGCTGCTCAACATGACAGTCTTCAGGGAAATGAGAGTCAAAACCACCAGGAGACACTTCGTGCCCCCTAGGACACGCTGTCTACAATCAGCAAGACACAAGTGCTGGCGAGGGTGTGAGAGATCGGAACCCTCCTACGCTGCCAGTGGGAATGCAAAATGGGGCAGCTGCTTTGGGAAATGGTCTTGTGGCTCCTCAAAGCGTTAAACATGGTGTCGCCATGTGTCCCAGCAATTCCACTCCTAGGTGTGTATATCTGAGAGAACCCTACACCTGCACACCAAGACTCACACACGCGTGTTCCAGCAGCCCTGTGCACCACAGCCCAAAGGTGGGCCAACCCAGACGTCCATCAGTTGATGAATGGATAAATGCACAACGGGACGCTGAAAGGACGTGCCACTGACACACGCCCCAATACAGACGAACCTTGAAAACACAGGCTCACTTGTATTTTTGCTTTATTTTGCAATAAAGCACTTCCTTTATTGCTCCTCGCTTTACCGCGCTTTGCTTTATTGCGTTTTTCACCAGATGCTCCACCAGCAAAGAGAAGATGATTTGCTGAAGGCTCAGGTGCTGGTTAGCATTTTTTAGCAATATGGTATTTTTTAATTAGGGTATGCACTTTTCTTTAGTCATAATGCTATCACCCACTTAGACTACAGCATAGCATAAACCTAACTTTTATCTGCACTCGGAAACCAAACAATTCGTGTGACTTGCTTTATGGTGACATTCACTTTGTTGTGGGGGCCTGGAGCCGAGCCCGCAGTGTCGCCCGGGTCTGGCTGTGTGCTGAGGGAAAGAAGGCAGACACAAAAAGCCACACATGGTATGGATCTGTTTACATAAGATGTCCAGGATACTCGAACCTACAGAGACAGGAAGTGGATTAGTTGGGGGTGGGGGAGGGGGGATGACAGCTAAAGGGTACAGGGTTTCTTTTAGGGGGTGACAAAAATGTCCTCCAGTTGACTACGATGATGGCTGCACAACTCCGGGCATACACTGCATTGTGCTGAGTTGTACGTTTTAAATGGGTGAACTGTGGTCCGAGAGTTATATCTCAATAAAGCAGTTCCAACAAGAAAAGAGGACAAGCCCTAAAAACTGCAAGCAAAAGGAAGCACGTGAACCATTCAGCAGGTGGAACAGAACCTGCTCACAACACACATGGACGGAGGGTCAGCATCCAGAATAGGAAGAGACATTCCAGAGGGGAGGGTGGGGATGAAGAAAGAGAGAGAAAGCACCCTGGAAGCACAGGGGCAAAGGGGAAGCACAAGCACCCCAATGCGGCCTGAAGGCGGAGCTCAGGAGCACAGCCCAAGGCAGCCCGATCCATGGGGGAGCGGGACGCGTCAACGCCAGCACCCAGGAGGGGCCGTGCCAGCCGCCGGCTACACGGGAGCCTTCCCACGCGGCTGAGGTGATGTGGGAAACCACGATTGTGCTCGTCTACACATGTCAACATGGATGGCCTGGAGACATGCCACCGAATTTCAAAACCAAATGGTGAGACAATGCACGGGGGATCATGTGTTAGGCTAAGTTCAAAATCGACATGTTGCTGCGCATGGACTGTGGGTCCACTAGCACCCACCCTACACAGGGAGAGACACGGGGCAGGAGGGCGCAGAGGAAGGCCCAGGCTGGACCTCAGGGGATCAGTTGCTTAAAAAATGCAAAGGTGAACGCTGCTCCATCTGGGAGGGCAACAACGCACAGGCATGTCTGTCTTCAATATTTGGCACAACCGTTAATACAGAGTCTCCACTGTGTTTCAGATCCTGAAAACAGAACACAAGCACCAACCCGTGAACGTGGTGCTGCCCAGAGGCAGCACGCGGGGCACCCACCTTGGCCACCTTGCCCATGTCCTCCATGGTGGCTCTCTCGTGCGGAAACTGGGGGAAGGTCCGCTCAATCTTGGCGATGACGGCATCGACGTTCACTGTCCCCTGCGGACGGCCTTGGGGGAAGTAGAAGGTGGGGATGCTCTGGCTGGTGGCAGGGGCTCCTCCTTCTTTGTCTGGACCTGAGAAATGAGACAGGTGGTGAGGACTTGGGAACAGGAACCACCGTCCTCACATGAACCCGTAACAGACAGGGGCGGCACCGTTCTCAAAGTGAGCGCACGGGGCCACGGAACCCCAATGTGCACAGAACGCCAGACAATCCTGGGGGCCAACTCCAGCCACGAGGCCACCCACACCCGAAAGGTCACACACCACAAGGGAGTGTCACATACCACTGATCCCCACTGCTGAGCCTGCCCCAGCCCTGCCTCAGTGTGACCCTGCAACAGCGACAGCTGATGGCCCAGGCTGCCTGGGAGGCCGGCACAGGTCCTTGTGGGGAGCCTGCCCCGCAGTCCTCCTGGGGTCAGGGTCCTGCAGGTGGGCCGTCAATGGCACTCGCTCACAGCCAGGACAGGTGTGGCCTCTCTTTGGGGCCCACACCTGCAGTCGCTGGTTCCCACGTGTGCCTCCCGGAGAATGGGACGTACGTCTGTCACCTGACCTGGGATGGCCCTCCGGGAAAGGATCTGGCCCTGCAGCCTCTTTCTCGCCAGAAGGCAGAACGGCAGCTGAGCCACCCCAAGTGAAGCCAGCACCTTCAGCAGCAACTACTTCGGAGAAGTTTGACCTTCTGCCATGCTTTCCAAGACACAGTGGTGTCGGGACGTGCCCTCGGGGATTCAGGGAGCTGACCTGCTGTGGGGCTGTCGTTACAGGCGGAAGGGGGGGGACTCTGTATATAAAACACGGTTGTTTAAAATGCCCCCAAGCAGAAAGAGCTGTTCAGTGGACCCGGTTAAGGAATGACTGCCGAAAGTTGGCCCCAGGCCGGGTCTGCAGCACCGAGGGGGGAAGAGGCTCTGAATCTCCTCTGAGGCCGAGCCCATGAGGCTCGCTGTTCCCACTACGGTGGGCACGGTCGCCCAGCAGGACTCAGCAGCATCTCCCTGCTGACTCAGGAGAGGCCTTCTGGGGCCAGAAACAGCTCCTGGGAGCCGGGTCGTAGACGGCCGCCGAGGACCAGGCACCCGGTCGGCCTCGACGGGCAGTGACGGGGAGGCACAGTCTGGCCCATGGACGCATCTCCGGTCTACACCCTACATTCTCTAGGGCTGGGGACACGAGGCCACAGTCTCAGGAGGCAGGAACAGCCCAGCGTCCTACTGGGGAAGGACTGGACTAAGCAGCAAAAACCCAATGCCTGAGGCCACGGGGGCTGATGGGGCCGGGAGTGGGCAGATGGTCAGGAGAGTGCACTGTGAGGGTCCCCAACTCAACAAGGTCTGGGGAACCCAATGCACACGGGACACCACGGGACCACATAGGACCTGCAGACCCTGAGCGTGCAGGAGACACACACACAACACAGCA
>NW_025799467.1:0-1311 GCF_021613505.1 Equus quagga
CGTGACTTGTGCAGATGAAGACAGACTTCCTCGTGAGTGTCCAGCGAGGTTCCAGAGCTGTCGCTTGGCAGCCCTTGGGCAGGAAATGTCCCTATGTCTCCACAGGAGGGGGGCACAGATAGTGGGCGTGAGCGACACAGGGCCTGACACCACATGTCCAGGACGCCCCAGTGAGCCCACCCCGCTGCTTTCAGGGCTTCGTTTGGTGGAGTCAGCATCACGCCGTCGCCAGCTGGAGTGTGCCTGTGGCCATCCAGGGGGAGGAGGGCACCCATGGGGATGCTCGGGCCAGCCAGGGGGGCGAGGGTGAGCCTCGTGGTGGATTGCTGTGCACTGACAGCCGCAGGAAGATTTGATTTAAGTTCTTTGTCACGTTCTGTCCATTTTGTCAAAGTCCATTTCTCAGGACCGGCCTGAGTATTAACTGTGTAACGGGTTTGGCAGAAGCCGGCTGACACGGTGACAGCAACTTCGTTTTCAGGAATCACACCTGGTCGTAGGCGAGAGGCCAAGCAGTGGGTCTGCATGGAGGCGTAGCAGCGCTGTCATCCCTCTTCCTTGTCCTTTCCCAGGTGACCAGGTGCACGGCCTCCTAGCACTGACCAGCAGGGAACGACGTCCCTGTGACTTAGCAGCCCAGGGGTCTGTGTCAGCCCAGCCATGTACTGGGGAGAAGGCACATGGTTGACAACTGCTCCAGAACCAGCCCAGGGGCAGCCACCCCACAGTGTAGGTGCCCTGCCCTCTGCCTGGAGCGCCAGACTCCTCGTGCCTCAGTTTTCCCACCGTGAATACAGGATGCTGGTGGCACGTCAGTCACAGATTGTCCTGAACGTGGCAGTTGAGTGAGATGGTGCATGGGAAGATGTGGTCGGTGCTCAGGAAACACCAACACCGTCTTGCACAAAGGTACAAGGGCAGCGACTGTGGCCAACAGCTCAGGGCATTGGGCTCGCAATTGATTCCGCCTCGCTGGAGAGAGGAAAAGAGAAAGACGGGAAAACGGAACCACCGCCACAGGGCAAGTAAACGTAGGCACTCAGGGGCCTGCCCCGGGGGCACAGCAGTTAAGTTTACAGGCTCCACTTCGGTGGCCTGGGGTTCACCGGTTCGGGTCCCAGGCGCAGACCTAGCACCGCTCGTCAAGTCACGCTGAGGCGGCTTCCTTCATATGAAGTAGAAGAAGATTGGGACAGATGTTAGCTCAGTAACAATCTTCCTCACAAAAAAATTAAAAAAACGAAAAACGGCCCTCAGTCTTTGTTCCAGAAATCGAGGGGAAAAGTTATCTTCCTCAAAGCGAATCGTGGG
>NW_025799468.1:0-1311 GCF_021613505.1 Equus quagga
CCCACGATTCGCTTTGAGGAAGATAACTTTTCCCCTCGATTTCTGGAACAAAGACTGAGGGCCGTTTTTCGTTTTTTTAATTTTTTTGTGAGGAAGATTGTTACTGAGCTAACATCTGTCCCAATCTTCTTCTACTTCATATGAAGGAAGCCGCCTCAGCGTGACTTGACGAGCGGTGCTAGGTCTGCGCCTGGGACCCGAACCGGTGAACCCCAGGCCACCGAAGTGGAGCCTGTAAACTTAACTGCTGTGCCCCCGGGGCAGGCCCCTGAGTGCCTACGTTTACTTGCCCTGTGGCGGTGGTTCCGTTTTCCCGTCTTTCTCTTTTCCTCTCTCCAGCGAGGCGGAATCAATTGCGAGCCCAATGCCCTGAGCTGTTGGCCACAGTCGCTGCCCTTGTACCTTTGTGCAAGACGGTGTTGGTGTTTCCTGAGCACCGACCACATCTTCCCATGCACCATCTCACTCAACTGCCACGTTCAGGACAATCTGTGACTGACGTGCCACCAGCATCCTGTATTCACGGTGGGAAAACTGAGGCACGAGGAGTCTGGCGCTCCAGGCAGAGGGCAGGGCACCTACACTGTGGGGTGGCTGCCCCTGGGCTGGTTCTGGAGCAGTTGTCAACCATGTGCCTTCTCCCCAGTACATGGCTGGGCTGACACAGACCCCTGGGCTGCTAAGTCACAGGGACGTCGTTCCCTGCTGGTCAGTGCTAGGAGGCCGTGCACCTGGTCACCTGGGAAAGGACAAGGAAGAGGGATGACAGCGCTGCTACGCCTCCATGCAGACCCACTGCTTGGCCTCTCGCCTACGACCAGGTGTGATTCCTGAAAACGAAGTTGCTGTCACCGTGTCAGCCGGCTTCTGCCAAACCCGTTACACAGTTAATACTCAGGCCGGTCCTGAGAAATGGACTTTGACAAAATGGACAGAACGTGACAAAGAACTTAAATCAAATCTTCCTGCGGCTGTCAGTGCACAGCAATCCACCACGAGGCTCACCCTCGCCCCCCTGGCTGGCCCGAGCATCCCCATGGGTGCCCTCCTCCCCCTGGATGGCCACAGGCACACTCCAGCTGGCGACGGCGTGATGCTGACTCCACCAAACGAAGCCCTGAAAGCAGCGGGGTGGGCTCACTGGGGCGTCCTGGACATGTGGTGTCAGGCCCTGTGTCGCTCACGCCCACTATCTGTGCCCCCCTCCTGTGGAGACATAGGGACATTTCCTGCCCAAGGGCTGCCAAGCGACAGCTCTGGAACCTCGCTGGACACTCACGAGGAAGTCTGTCTTCATCTGCACAAGTCACG
>NW_025799469.1:0-1311 GCF_021613505.1 Equus quagga
CCCACGATTCGCTTTGAGGAAGATAACTTTTCCCCTCGATTTCTGGAACAAAGACTGAGGGCCGTTTTTCGTTTTTTTAATTTTTTTGTGAGGAAGATTGTTACTGAGCTAACATCTGTCCCAATCTTCTTCTACTTCATATGAAGGAAGCCGCCTCAGCGTGACTTGACGAGCGGTGCTAGGTCTGCGCCTGGGACCCGAACCGGTGAACCCCAGGCCACCGAAGTGGAGCCTGTAAACTTAACTGCTGTGCCCCCGGGGCAGGCCCCTGAGTGCCTACGTTTACTTGCCCTGTGGCGGTGGTTCCGTTTTCCCGTCTTTCTCTTTTCCTCTCTCCAGCGAGGCGGAATCAATTGCGAGCCCAATGCCCTGAGCTGTTGGCCACAGTCGCTGCCCTTGTACCTTTGTGCAAGACGGTGTTGGTGTTTCCTGAGCACCGACCACATCTTCCCATGCACCATCTCACTCAACTGCCACGTTCAGGACAATCTGTGACTGACGTGCCACCAGCATCCTGTATTCACGGTGGGAAAACTGAGGCACGAGGAGTCTGGCGCTCCAGGCAGAGGGCAGGGCACCTACACTGTGGGGTGGCTGCCCCTGGGCTGGTTCTGGAGCAGTTGTCAACCATGTGCCTTCTCCCCAGTACATGGCTGGGCTGACACAGACCCCTGGGCTGCTAAGTCACAGGGACGTCGTTCCCTGCTGGTCAGTGCTAGGAGGCCGTGCACCTGGTCACCTGGGAAAGGACAAGGAAGAGGGATGACAGCGCTGCTACGCCTCCATGCAGACCCACTGCTTGGCCTCTCGCCTACGACCAGGTGTGATTCCTGAAAACGAAGTTGCTGTCACCGTGTCAGCCGGCTTCTGCCAAACCCGTTACACAGTTAATACTCAGGCCGGTCCTGAGAAATGGACTTTGACAAAATGGACAGAACGTGACAAAGAACTTAAATCAAATCTTCCTGCGGCTGTCAGTGCACAGCAATCCACCACGAGGCTCACCCTCGCCCCCCTGGCTGGCCCGAGCATCCCCATGGGTGCCCTCCTCCCCCTGGATGGCCACAGGCACACTCCAGCTGGCGACGGCGTGATGCTGACTCCACCAAACGAAGCCCTGAAAGCAGCGGGGTGGGCTCACTGGGGCGTCCTGGACATGTGGTGTCAGGCCCTGTGTCGCTCACGCCCACTATCTGTGCCCCCCTCCTGTGGAGACATAGGGACATTTCCTGCCCAAGGGCTGCCAAGCGACAGCTCTGGAACCTCGCTGGACACTCACGAGGAAGTCTGTCTTCATCTGCACAAGTCACG
>NW_025799470.1:0-1951 GCF_021613505.1 Equus quagga
TGCCACCTGTGCCCTGTCCTGGCCCGTTGGAGTCGGAGGGACCCATCCGATGTCCCAGCACGTGCTGTCTGACCCCTCTGGGACCTGACCGTCCAAGGCTGGTGTTGGGAGGTGTGACCCCAGAGACACAGCTGGACGGATTTCTGCTGGGCTCCCCCACACCCTTCTGTGGGAAAAGAGATGCCTTTGCTTTATCCCAGGGCTTGGATTTTGGTCATGGGGGCACCGCTCAGCCCCACTGTGTGTTCTGGGAGGCCCGCGGTCGAGTCTGAGGTCCCAGGAGTGGGGTCGAGTCAGGGAGCAGGCGGCCGGGGCCCTCTACAGAAGTAGCTCTCCGTGAGGCAGTGCCCCTTGATCGAGGCTGCAGGGGGCCTGCGTGGGGCGGGGAGGGTGGGAGCCCAGGCGAGAGACTTGGGGACCCGAATGCCACCTGGTCGGCTGGTTGTCATTTTTTAAGAGGCCTGAGCCGTACTTTAGGACTCTCCTTTCACATACACATGTGTGTGTTTTTGCCACTTTTGTTCATCCCAGTCATCTGGCCGCGTCCCCTGGAGGTCGGGGAATGCGCCCCACGGTTCCTGCAGGACCTGCTGAGACCTGTTTTGTGGCCCAGGAGGCGGCCAGCCCCCAACGGCGCCCTGTGTGTTGGAAAAGAATGTGAGACCCGCAGCTGTGCTGGGGCCTCATCTATTTCTGTCCCGGAGATTAAACTTGTAAATCTCCCCTGTCCGCAGAAGGCTGTTTGTTTCTCGTTGTCTGGTCAGCTCCATCATCGCTCCGGGGAGCTGGGCCCGGCCTCCCTGGGGGCTGGACCTCTGCTTTTCCCTGCAGCGTCTGCCGTGTCCGTGCGGGGCTCCTGGGGCCAACGTCGGCCAGCTCTGAGGCGCGTCGTTTTCCCTGGTCGCCCGGCCTGACGCGGTCCCTGTCTCTCTAGTACTGTCCACACCTCCACCTCCTGTGTGCACGTCAGTCCAGCCACCCCATGGCCCCTCTACCCTTTTCCGTCTTTTGAGAAGATGTTCACCCTCTGCGCCCTTACGTCTTATGTGTGTCTCTTGTAAATAGACACGATTGTCTTTTTCCTTCTGATCTTCATCTTTTAACTGTGCCGTTTGTCTGTTTCCACGTGTTATGACTGTTCGTCCATCTTGGTTTATTTTCGTCCTGTCCTTTCTTGCCTCCTCTTTCTCTTTTCCTCTCCTACTTTGGAGTATTCCCTTGCTCCTGGCTGACTGCTCATCCTAGAAATGGCCACTACTGGATTTTTCCAGGTGAAAAATTAATACCTTTGCCTTCCAGCTCAAAACACTCAGATGGGGTCTGGCCCAGTGGCGCAGCAGTTAAGTGAGCATGTTCTGCTTCGGCGGCCCGGGGTTCACCAGTTCGGATCCCAGATGCAGACATGGCACCACTTGGCAAGCCATGCTGTGGTAGGCGTCCCACATATAAAGTAGAGGAAGATGGGCACGGATGTTAGCTCAGGGCCAGTCTTCCTCAGCAAAAAGAGGAGGATTGGCAGATGCTCAGGGCTAATCTTCAACAAAAAAAAACAAAACTCTCAGACACTTCCATTCCATGACCCCATTCATTTTACACTGCTGTTGTTGCCTTCGGAGGGTTTTTAAAAAGAAAATCACCTTCTTATGATGATTCACACAGTCAGCGTGTTGAGATTTGCCCCCCATCCTCCCCTTTCCTGCATCTCCCACTTGTGTCAGGAGCACTTGGCTTCTGCCTGACGCACAGTCCCCCGCACATCCTGGACCAGCGTCTGCTGACGGTGGCCGGCTCACTTTTGCTTTTCTTCCGTTTTGGTCTCAAACTGTCTCCATGTTGGTTTTGTGTGGCAGACACCTCCTGGGAGGTGGCGTTTGGGCAAAAGGGCAGCCGCTCTCCTCCAGCTCTGGCCCCTGCATTTCTGTCGAGAAGCTGGCTGTAGGGCTCCTGGGTC
>NW_025799471.1:0-1951 GCF_021613505.1 Equus quagga
GACCCAGGAGCCCTACAGCCAGCTTCTCGACAGAAATGCAGGGGCCAGAGCTGGAGGAGAGCGGCTGCCCTTTTGCCCAAACGCCACCTCCCAGGAGGTGTCTGCCACACAAAACCAACATGGAGACAGTTTGAGACCAAAACGGAAGAAAAGCAAAAGTGAGCCGGCCACCGTCAGCAGACGCTGGTCCAGGATGTGCGGGGGACTGTGCGTCAGGCAGAAGCCAAGTGCTCCTGACACAAGTGGGAGATGCAGGAAAGGGGAGGATGGGGGGCAAATCTCAACACGCTGACTGTGTGAATCATCATAAGAAGGTGATTTTCTTTTTAAAAACCCTCCGAAGGCAACAACAGCAGTGTAAAATGAATGGGGTCATGGAATGGAAGTGTCTGAGAGTTTTGTTTTTTTTTGTTGAAGATTAGCCCTGAGCATCTGCCAATCCTCCTCTTTTTGCTGAGGAAGACTGGCCCTGAGCTAACATCCGTGCCCATCTTCCTCTACTTTATATGTGGGACGCCTACCACAGCATGGCTTGCCAAGTGGTGCCATGTCTGCATCTGGGATCCGAACTGGTGAACCCCGGGCCGCCGAAGCAGAACATGCTCACTTAACTGCTGCGCCACTGGGCCAGACCCCATCTGAGTGTTTTGAGCTGGAAGGCAAAGGTATTAATTTTTCACCTGGAAAAATCCAGTAGTGGCCATTTCTAGGATGAGCAGTCAGCCAGGAGCAAGGGAATACTCCAAAGTAGGAGAGGAAAAGAGAAAGAGGAGGCAAGAAAGGACAGGACGAAAATAAACCAAGATGGACGAACAGTCATAACACGTGGAAACAGACAAACGGCACAGTTAAAAGATGAAGATCAGAAGGAAAAAGACAATCGTGTCTATTTACAAGAGACACACATAAGACGTATGGGCGCATAGGGTGAACATCTTCTCAAAAGACGGAAAAGGGTAGAGGGGCCATGGGGTGGCTGGACTGACGTGCACACAGGAGGTGGAGGTGTGGACAGTACTAGAGAGACAGGGACCGCGTCAGGCCGGGCGACCAGGGAAAACGACGCGCCTCAGAGCTGGCCGACGTTGGCCCCAGGAGCCCCGCACGGACACGGCAGACGCTGCAGGGAAAAGCAGAGGTCCAGCCCCCAGGGAGGCCGGGCCCAGCTCCCCGGAGCGATGATGGAGCTGACCAGACAACGAGAAACAAACAGCCTTCTGCGGACAGGGGAGATTTACAAGTTTAATCTCCGGGACAGAAATAGATGAGGCCCCAGCACAGCTGCGGGTCTCACATTCTTTTCCAACACACAGGGCGCCGTTGGGGGCTGGCCGCCTCCTGGGCCACAAAACAGGTCTCAGCAGGTCCTGCAGGAACCGTGGGGCGCATTCCCCGACCTCCAGGGGACGCGGCCAGATGACTGGGATGAACAAAAGTGGCAAAAACACACACATGTGTATGTGAAAGGAGAGTCCTAAAGTACGGCTCAGGCCTCTTAAAAAATGACAACCAGCCGACCAGGTGGCATTCGGGTCCCCAAGTCTCTCGCCTGGGCTCCCACCCTCCCCGCCCCACGCAGGCCCCCTGCAGCCTCGATCAAGGGGCACTGCCTCACGGAGAGCTACTTCTGTAGAGGGCCCCGGCCGCCTGCTCCCTGACTCGACCCCACTCCTGGGACCTCAGACTCGACCGCGGGCCTCCCAGAACACACAGTGGGGCTGAGCGGTGCCCCCATGACCAAAATCCAAGCCCTGGGATAAAGCAAAGGCATCTCTTTTCCCACAGAAGGGTGTGGGGGAGCCCAGCAGAAATCCGTCCAGCTGTGTCTCTGGGGTCACACCTCCCAACACCAGCCTTGGACGGTCAGGTCCCAGAGGGGTCAGACAGCACGTGCTGGGACATCGGATGGGTCCCTCCGACTCCAACGGGCCAGGACAGGGCACAGGTGGCA
>NW_025799472.1:0-1951 GCF_021613505.1 Equus quagga
GACCCAGGAGCCCTACAGCCAGCTTCTCGACAGAAATGCAGGGGCCAGAGCTGGAGGAGAGCGGCTGCCCTTTTGCCCAAACGCCACCTCCCAGGAGGTGTCTGCCACACAAAACCAACATGGAGACAGTTTGAGACCAAAACGGAAGAAAAGCAAAAGTGAGCCGGCCACCGTCAGCAGACGCTGGTCCAGGATGTGCGGGGGACTGTGCGTCAGGCAGAAGCCAAGTGCTCCTGACACAAGTGGGAGATGCAGGAAAGGGGAGGATGGGGGGCAAATCTCAACACGCTGACTGTGTGAATCATCATAAGAAGGTGATTTTCTTTTTAAAAACCCTCCGAAGGCAACAACAGCAGTGTAAAATGAATGGGGTCATGGAATGGAAGTGTCTGAGAGTTTTGTTTTTTTTTGTTGAAGATTAGCCCTGAGCATCTGCCAATCCTCCTCTTTTTGCTGAGGAAGACTGGCCCTGAGCTAACATCCGTGCCCATCTTCCTCTACTTTATATGTGGGACGCCTACCACAGCATGGCTTGCCAAGTGGTGCCATGTCTGCATCTGGGATCCGAACTGGTGAACCCCGGGCCGCCGAAGCAGAACATGCTCACTTAACTGCTGCGCCACTGGGCCAGACCCCATCTGAGTGTTTTGAGCTGGAAGGCAAAGGTATTAATTTTTCACCTGGAAAAATCCAGTAGTGGCCATTTCTAGGATGAGCAGTCAGCCAGGAGCAAGGGAATACTCCAAAGTAGGAGAGGAAAAGAGAAAGAGGAGGCAAGAAAGGACAGGACGAAAATAAACCAAGATGGACGAACAGTCATAACACGTGGAAACAGACAAACGGCACAGTTAAAAGATGAAGATCAGAAGGAAAAAGACAATCGTGTCTATTTACAAGAGACACACATAAGACGTATGGGCGCATAGGGTGAACATCTTCTCAAAAGACGGAAAAGGGTAGAGGGGCCATGGGGTGGCTGGACTGACGTGCACACAGGAGGTGGAGGTGTGGACAGTACTAGAGAGACAGGGACCGCGTCAGGCCGGGCGACCAGGGAAAACGACGCGCCTCAGAGCTGGCCGACGTTGGCCCCAGGAGCCCCGCACGGACACGGCAGACGCTGCAGGGAAAAGCAGAGGTCCAGCCCCCAGGGAGGCCGGGCCCAGCTCCCCGGAGCGATGATGGAGCTGACCAGACAACGAGAAACAAACAGCCTTCTGCGGACAGGGGAGATTTACAAGTTTAATCTCCGGGACAGAAATAGATGAGGCCCCAGCACAGCTGCGGGTCTCACATTCTTTTCCAACACACAGGGCGCCGTTGGGGGCTGGCCGCCTCCTGGGCCACAAAACAGGTCTCAGCAGGTCCTGCAGGAACCGTGGGGCGCATTCCCCGACCTCCAGGGGACGCGGCCAGATGACTGGGATGAACAAAAGTGGCAAAAACACACACATGTGTATGTGAAAGGAGAGTCCTAAAGTACGGCTCAGGCCTCTTAAAAAATGACAACCAGCCGACCAGGTGGCATTCGGGTCCCCAAGTCTCTCGCCTGGGCTCCCACCCTCCCCGCCCCACGCAGGCCCCCTGCAGCCTCGATCAAGGGGCACTGCCTCACGGAGAGCTACTTCTGTAGAGGGCCCCGGCCGCCTGCTCCCTGACTCGACCCCACTCCTGGGACCTCAGACTCGACCGCGGGCCTCCCAGAACACACAGTGGGGCTGAGCGGTGCCCCCATGACCAAAATCCAAGCCCTGGGATAAAGCAAAGGCATCTCTTTTCCCACAGAAGGGTGTGGGGGAGCCCAGCAGAAATCCGTCCAGCTGTGTCTCTGGGGTCACACCTCCCAACACCAGCCTTGGACGGTCAGGTCCCAGAGGGGTCAGACAGCACGTGCTGGGACATCGGATGGGTCCCTCCGACTCCAACGGGCCAGGACAGGGCACAGGTGGCA
>NW_025799473.1:0-2102 GCF_021613505.1 Equus quagga
ACTCACGAGGAAGTCTGTCTTCATCTGCACAAGTCACGCGTGGCGACCAGACCTCCTCATGAATCTGCAGTCTACGCAGATGCGAATCCAGGCTGGGATCCGCGAGGAAGGCTTTGCCCTGGGGTCCTGGCGGCTCTGCCTGGGGAAGTAACGTGGCCTTTGTGCCCTGGTGACCTCGCGGTGACCTGGCCGCCACCACACGTGAGGGGAGGGCGGGAGGCCAGCATGCCCCTTTGTGGAGCAGCAGCAGCAACAGCAAGTGCTCGTGGCTCCTGTCCTAGGCGTGAGGATACATGCAAGCACCTCCTGAGGGGGCTATGGGGGCCTGGTGTCCCTGGTGCTGGTGTCTGCACACACCACAGTCCTAAAGGTGGGCGGTCCCCACCACGGGCTAGGCGCCTGTCCTGCGTTGTTTAAAGGTGAGCGAGTGCAAGAAGCTTACAAAGGCCCCAATCTGAATGGGAGCACAGGGAGGCAGCCGGCACGGCCTCAGCACCGCAAGAGTGTGGCTCGTCCACGTGCTCCTGCGGGAGGAGCTCCGGGGGCCACCACCATCTCTGACACCGCATTCCCTCCTGCCCCGTCAGCAGAGGGCGCTGTCAAACTGAGGTTCCGCCGTCTGGGGGAACTAAGACACCACACAGGCATCATGCTCCACCCCCACCGTACTCTGAACCAGGTGGAGCATCTCCTCATTTGTCTAAAAGGCAAGGACACCATTTCCCTGCCCCTTCTCTACTCCACGCTGTGCCGTCATTTCTGTTCCTCCTCTGACCATTCCCAGGGCGGCACGTGTCTTCGGCTTTGTGAGTTTTGTCCTCCGTCCCCAGGCCCCACGTCTTTTTATTTACTTTGTGACGTCTGTCACCACACGGGAGTTTTTAGATCACGTTTGTAGTCGGCTTCATTCTCTCGTTGGTCTAACAGATGGTCCAAGGCAGCACTGGGAGCTACTTTATGACATCTGAGCACGTGCCCTGTGCTCACGAACTCAGAACGACGGGCACCACGGGGACAACGTCTGAGGTCTGTACAGTGGCCCATCGACCCTCCCATGGCCCTGCTGGGCGGGGAGGCCTCGGACAACAGGAGAGGCCAGAGGTATAGAGAAGGACATGGGGGGCCAGTTCCAAGGAGGATGGACACCGGGCCCCCGTGATGCAGGCTTGGCCGCAGTCCGAGAGGGGGAAGCTGATGGGCCACCCGGGCAGAGGGGCCAGCCTGGGCCAAGGGCACGGGGAGCCCCAGGTCCTGTGTGGGCCTCGCAAGGGGCAGAAACCACGCGTCAGGAGCAAGTTCACCAAACCTCTGTGGGTGGAGACGCGCCAACGTGTCTTCCGAAGCTGCAAAGACTGAGCACTCTAGGAGGCAGTATTCACACTGCACGGGATGAACCACATCTGACGGTTTCTACCCGCTTCCTGAGCACATGGCGCAGAGATTCCCACGACAGCGATGGCACCGGCTCAGTCACCTGTTCCTCCTTCTCCATCCCCCACCGTCTGCTGGTCCGCTTGTCTCCAGGGGCAGGAACAGGAAGGGGATGGGGCCCAACAGCCAAATGGGCCTCCCAGTCAGGACTGGCGGGGAAGGGCCTGCTGGTCGCGATGGAGACACACACACAGACGCACACACACGCATGAGGCCTCCACGCCCAGGGCTGCCACGCGAGGGCCTGTCTCTGCCTCAGCTCGTGTGTCTGTTCCTGGGGGTGGACACACAGCTCGCTGATCTCCAGGAACCCCTCGCCTCGTGCGGCAGCCCGGGTCCTTCTGACCCTGGAACACAGCAGAGCTCCTGTCTTCCTCTGCTCCGGGCCCTGAGGCCTGGCCCCGAGGACACACGCATAGCTCCATGAGACATGACCTTCTGGACAGCGGCACAGGACGAGCAGAGTGGGACACGAGCGAGCTTACTGCCTGGGGAGCTTGACCATGGTGGAGGGAGGACGCCCACATGGGCTGCGCAGTGAGAGACGGCCCCTGTGGTCAGAGCCATGAGGACGGGGGGAATTTGGGGGGGAATTTGGCAGATGGAGGGAGGGAGGAAGGGAGACAGCTACAAACTTAGGGGCAAAGACACAACCACAGGTCTTTGGTGCT
>NW_025799474.1:0-2020 GCF_021613505.1 Equus quagga
GTGGCGACGAGACCTGCTCATGAATCCGCTGTCTACGCAGATGCGAATCCAGGCTGGGATCCGCGAGGAAGGCTGTGCCCTGGGGTCCTGGCGGCTCTGCCTGGGGAAGTAACGTGGCCTTTGTGCCCTGGTGACCTTGCAGTGACCCGGCCGCCAGCACGCGTGAGGGGAGGGCGGGAGGCCAGCATGCCCCTTTGTGGAGCAGCAGCGAGTGCTCGTGGCTCCTGTCCTGGGCGTGAGGATACACGCAAGCACCTCCTGACGGGGCTTCGGGGGCCTGGTGTCCCTGGTGCTGGTGTCTGCACACACCACAGTCCTAAAGGTGGGTGATCCCCACCACGGGCTGGGCGCCTGTCCTGCGTTGTTTAAAGGTGAGCAAGTGCAAGAAGCTTACAAAGACCCCGATCTGAATGGGAGCACAGGGAGGCGGCCGGCACGGCCTCAGCACCGCGAGAGTGTGGCTCGTCCACGTGCTCCTGTGGGAGGAGCTCCGGGGGCCACCACCATCTCCGACACTGCATTCCCTCCTGCCCCGTCAGCAGAGGGCGCCATCACACTGAGGTTGTGCCGTCTGGGGGAACTAAGACACCACACGGGCATCATACTCCACCCCCACCGTCTCTGAACCGGGTGGAGCATCTCCTCATTTGTCTAAAAGGCAAGGACACCATCTTCCCTGCCCCTTCTCTGCTCCACGCTGTGCCGTCATTTCTGTTCCTCCTCTGACCATTCCCAGGGTGGCACGTGTCTTCGGCTTTGTGAGTTTTGTCCTCCGTCCCCGGGCCCCACATCTTTTTATTTACTTTGTGACGTCTGTCACCACACGGGAGTTTTTAGATCACGTTTGTAGTCAGCTTCATTCTCTCGTTGGTCTAACAGATGGTCCAAGGCAGCACTGGGAGCTACTTTATGACATCTGAGCACGTGCCCTGTGCTCGTGAACTCAGAACGACGGGCACCACAGGGACAATGTCTGAGGTCTGTACAGTGGCCAATCGACCCTCCATGGCCCTGCTGGGCGGGGAGGCCTCGGAGAACAGGAGAGGCCAGAGGTACAGACAAGGACATGGGGGACCAGTTCCAAGGAGGATGGACACCGGGCCCCCGTGATGCAGGCTCGGCCGCAGTCCAGGAGGGGGAAGCTGATGGGCCACCCGAGCAGAGGGGCCAGCCTGGGCCAAGGGCACGGGGAGCCCAAGGTCCTGTGTGGGCCTCGCAAGGGGCCGAAACCACGCGTCAGAAGCGAGTTCACCAAACCTCTGTGGGTGGAGACGCGCCAACGCGTCTTCTGAAGCTGCAAAGACTGAGCACTCTAGGAGGCAGTATTCACACTGCACGGGATGAACCACATCTGACGGTTTTTACCCGCTTCCTGAGCACATGGGGCAGAGATTCCCATGACAGCGATGGCACTGGCTCAGTCACCTGTTCCTCCTTCTCCATCCCCCACTGTCTGCTGGTCCGCTTGTCTCCAGGGGCAGGAACAGGAAGGGGATGGGGCTCAACAGCCAAATGGGCCTCCCAGTCAGGACTGGCGGGGAAGGGCCTGCTGGTCGCGATGGAGACACACACACAGACGCACACACACGCATGAGGCCTCCACGCCCAGGGCTGCCACGCGAGGGCCTGTCTCTGCCTCAGCTCGTGTGTCTGTTCCTGGGGGTGGACACACAGCTCGCCGATCTCCAGGAACCCCTCGCCTCGTGCGGCAGCCTGGGTCCTTCTGACCCTGGAACACAGCAGAGCTCCTGTCTTCCTCTGCTCCGGGCCCTGAGGCCTGGCCCCGAGGACACACGCATGGCTCCATGAGACATGACCTTCTGGACAGCGGCACAGGACGGGCAGAGCGGGACACGAGCGAGCTTACTGCCTGGGGAGCTTGACCACGGTGGAGGGAGGACACCCACATGGGCTGCGCAGTGAGAGACGGCCCCTGTGGTCAGAGCCATGCAGACGGGGGGAATTTGGCAGATGGAGGGAGGGAGGAAGGGAGGCAGCTACAAACTTAGGGGCAAAGACA
>NW_025799475.1:0-2020 GCF_021613505.1 Equus quagga
TGTCTTTGCCCCTAAGTTTGTAGCTGCCTCCCTTCCTCCCTCCCTCCATCTGCCAAATTCCCCCCGTCTGCATGGCTCTGACCACAGGGGCCGTCTCTCACTGCGCAGCCCATGTGGGTGTCCTCCCTCCACCGTGGTCAAGCTCCCCAGGCAGTAAGCTCGCTCGTGTCCCGCTCTGCCCGTCCTGTGCCGCTGTCCAGAAGGTCATGTCTCATGGAGCCATGCGTGTGTCCTCGGGGCCAGGCCTCAGGGCCCGGAGCAGAGGAAGACAGGAGCTCTGCTGTGTTCCAGGGTCAGAAGGACCCAGGCTGCCGCACGAGGCGAGGGGTTCCTGGAGATCGGCGAGCTGTGTGTCCACCCCCAGGAACAGACACACGAGCTGAGGCAGAGACAGGCCCTCGCGTGGCAGCCCTGGGCGTGGAGGCCTCATGCGTGTGTGTGCGTCTGTGTGTGTGTCTCCATCGCGACCAGCAGGCCCTTCCCCGCCAGTCCTGACTGGGAGGCCCATTTGGCTGTTGAGCCCCATCCCCTTCCTGTTCCTGCCCCTGGAGACAAGCGGACCAGCAGACAGTGGGGGATGGAGAAGGAGGAACAGGTGACTGAGCCAGTGCCATCGCTGTCGTGGGAATCTCTGCCCCATGTGCTCAGGAAGCGGGTAGAAACCGTCAGATGTGGTTCATCCCGTGCAGTGTGAATACTGCCTCCTAGAGTGCTCAGTCTTTGCAGCTTCAGAAGACGCGTTGGCGCGTCTCCACCCACAGAGGTTTGGTGAACTCGCTTCTGACGCGTGGTTTCGGCCCCTTGCGAGGCCCACACAGGACCTTGGGCTCCCCGTGCCCTTGGCCCAGGCTGGCCCCTCTGCTCGGGTGGCCCATCAGCTTCCCCCTCCTGGACTGCGGCCGAGCCTGCATCACGGGGGCCCGGTGTCCATCCTCCTTGGAACTGGTCCCCCATGTCCTTGTCTGTACCTCTGGCCTCTCCTGTTCTCCGAGGCCTCCCCGCCCAGCAGGGCCATGGAGGGTCGATTGGCCACTGTACAGACCTCAGACATTGTCCCTGTGGTGCCCGTCGTTCTGAGTTCACGAGCACAGGGCACGTGCTCAGATGTCATAAAGTAGCTCCCAGTGCTGCCTTGGACCATCTGTTAGACCAACGAGAGAATGAAGCTGACTACAAACGTGATCTAAAAACTCCCGTGTGGTGACAGACGTCACAAAGTAAATAAAAAGATGTGGGGCCCGGGGACGGAGGACAAAACTCACAAAGCCGAAGACACGTGCCACCCTGGGAATGGTCAGAGGAGGAACAGAAATGACGGCACAGCGTGGAGCAGAGAAGGGGCAGGGAAGATGGTGTCCTTGCCTTTTAGACAAATGAGGAGATGCTCCACCCGGTTCAGAGACGGTGGGGGTGGAGTATGATGCCCGTGTGGTGTCTTAGTTCCCCCAGACGGCACAACCTCAGTGTGATGGCGCCCTCTGCTGACGGGGCAGGAGGGAATGCAGTGTCGGAGATGGTGGTGGCCCCCGGAGCTCCTCCCACAGGAGCACGTGGACGAGCCACACTCTCGCGGTGCTGAGGCCGTGCCGGCCGCCTCCCTGTGCTCCCATTCAGATCGGGGTCTTTGTAAGCTTCTTGCACTTGCTCACCTTTAAACAACGCAGGACAGGCGCCCAGCCCGTGGTGGGGATCACCCACCTTTAGGACTGTGGTGTGTGCAGACACCAGCACCAGGGACACCAGGCCCCCGAAGCCCCGTCAGGAGGTGCTTGCGTGTATCCTCACGCCCAGGACAGGAGCCACGAGCACTCGCTGCTGCTCCACAAAGGGGCATGCTGGCCTCCCGCCCTCCCCTCACGCGTGCTGGCGGCCGGGTCACTGCAAGGTCACCAGGGCACAAAGGCCACGTTACTTCCCCAGGCAGAGCCGCCAGGACCCCAGGGCACAGCCTTCCTCGCGGATCCCAGCCTGGATTCGCATCTGCGTAGACAGCGGATTCATGAGCAGGTCTCGTCGCCAC
>NW_025799476.1:0-1422 GCF_021613505.1 Equus quagga
CCCTGAGCGTGCAGGAGACACACACACAACACAGCAGGCCGAGGAAATGACACAGAGGGTTCAGGGCGGGCCCAGTGACCGGGCACAGCGTGGTTCTTACCCAGAGGAACGGCACCGCCAGCAGGCCCGAACGCCCAGGTGGAGGGGTCCCCTCCATGCGCCGCGGGGCACTCACATGTCAGCCACCCTCCCCAAGGCCAAGTGACAGAGCACAGCTCATGCAGCCACCGCCTCATGCCACAGGGACCAGGGGCTGGAACACCAGATACCAACAGCACTACCAATTTGCCACCAGGACACACAGTCAACACAGCTCCACACTGAAACCTGCGGGTGTCCTACACATCTCGTCCTGCAACGGGGGCCTCTTCCCCACCCAGCTGCAGCCTCTGGGACTGGCTAGCGTCCTCCTCAGTCCATCAGTCCATCTCAGGGACGGCCCATGTTCTCTCAGTCACGTCTCGGGATGGCCCCACGTCCCCCTCACTCATGTCTTGGGATGGCGCCCCAAGTCCCCTCAGTCACGTCTCAGGACGGCCCTGCATCCCCTCACTCACGTCCCGGGACGGTCCCTCATCCCCCTCACTCACGTCTCAGGAGGGGCCCATGTCCCCCTCAGTCATGTCTCGGGGTGGCCCCGCATCCCCTCACTCACGTCTCAGCATGGCCCCATGTCCCCTTCAGTCACATCTCGGGATGGCCCCACGTCCCCTCAGTCACGTCTTGGGATGGCCTTGCATCCTCTCAGTCACGTCCCGGGACGCCCTGTGTCACCTGCTTTCCCTCCAGCACTAGGAGGAGGAGTCACTTGTAAACGCTTTCTGTCCTGCCCCACTGACGTGACCCACAGACGGCAGCAACACGTCCAGAGGTGTTGCTGTCCTGAGTCTGCTGTACTGGGGGGCTATGGGGAGAGCCTGCAGATGCACGACAATGGGCCCTGTGATCACAACAGGGCAAATAAAACAGTCAGGGGTTTGACGCAGGGTCACCTCAGTGCTGAGAGCCTAGAGGCAGATGTGGACAGCGCGGTGATCAGAAAGGAGAGGCTGCAAAGGGCGGCCCTGAGGTTCCGGCACCTATTGCAGGCCGGCTGTGCTGAGCGAGGCGGGTCTGCCATGGACGGTGGGAAGGACGAGGACCACACCGTGGACTGAGCCGCAGAGCAGAGGCTGGACGATGACCTCGGGCCCACCCTTCACGAGACTTGGCCCGAGTCAGCACCCAGGGACACAGGCTGATCCCCCTCCTCCCAGCCCAGGATGTCCTGCTCCACAGGGATTGGGTTACAGTGTCAGAATCGCTGAGTCCTGATGTGACAGCCCTGCACAGCAGCATTGGGCCAAAACCACACCAACTGTGGCCCAGGGACAGGCGGGAGGGGAAGCCACACCCAGAGCTGCCTCCTTGGAAGGAGAGGGT
>NW_025799477.1:0-2020 GCF_021613505.1 Equus quagga
GTGGCGACGAGACCTGCTCATGAATCCGCTGTCTACGCAGATGCGAATCCAGGCTGGGATCCGCGAGGAAGGCTGTGCCCTGGGGTCCTGGCGGCTCTGCCTGGGGAAGTAACGTGGCCTTTGTGCCCTGGTGACCTTGCAGTGACCCGGCCGCCAGCACGCGTGAGGGGAGGGCGGGAGGCCAGCATGCCCCTTTGTGGAGCAGCAGCGAGTGCTCGTGGCTCCTGTCCTGGGCGTGAGGATACACGCAAGCACCTCCTGACGGGGCTTCGGGGGCCTGGTGTCCCTGGTGCTGGTGTCTGCACACACCACAGTCCTAAAGGTGGGTGATCCCCACCACGGGCTGGGCGCCTGTCCTGCGTTGTTTAAAGGTGAGCAAGTGCAAGAAGCTTACAAAGACCCCGATCTGAATGGGAGCACAGGGAGGCGGCCGGCACGGCCTCAGCACCGCGAGAGTGTGGCTCGTCCACGTGCTCCTGTGGGAGGAGCTCCGGGGGCCACCACCATCTCCGACACTGCATTCCCTCCTGCCCCGTCAGCAGAGGGCGCCATCACACTGAGGTTGTGCCGTCTGGGGGAACTAAGACACCACACGGGCATCATACTCCACCCCCACCGTCTCTGAACCGGGTGGAGCATCTCCTCATTTGTCTAAAAGGCAAGGACACCATCTTCCCTGCCCCTTCTCTGCTCCACGCTGTGCCGTCATTTCTGTTCCTCCTCTGACCATTCCCAGGGTGGCACGTGTCTTCGGCTTTGTGAGTTTTGTCCTCCGTCCCCGGGCCCCACATCTTTTTATTTACTTTGTGACGTCTGTCACCACACGGGAGTTTTTAGATCACGTTTGTAGTCAGCTTCATTCTCTCGTTGGTCTAACAGATGGTCCAAGGCAGCACTGGGAGCTACTTTATGACATCTGAGCACGTGCCCTGTGCTCGTGAACTCAGAACGACGGGCACCACAGGGACAATGTCTGAGGTCTGTACAGTGGCCAATCGACCCTCCATGGCCCTGCTGGGCGGGGAGGCCTCGGAGAACAGGAGAGGCCAGAGGTACAGACAAGGACATGGGGGACCAGTTCCAAGGAGGATGGACACCGGGCCCCCGTGATGCAGGCTCGGCCGCAGTCCAGGAGGGGGAAGCTGATGGGCCACCCGAGCAGAGGGGCCAGCCTGGGCCAAGGGCACGGGGAGCCCAAGGTCCTGTGTGGGCCTCGCAAGGGGCCGAAACCACGCGTCAGAAGCGAGTTCACCAAACCTCTGTGGGTGGAGACGCGCCAACGCGTCTTCTGAAGCTGCAAAGACTGAGCACTCTAGGAGGCAGTATTCACACTGCACGGGATGAACCACATCTGACGGTTTCTACCCGCTTCCTGAGCACATGGGGCAGAGATTCCCACGACAGCGATGGCACTGGCTCAGTCACCTGTTCCTCCTTCTCCATCCCCCACTGTCTGCTGGTCCGCTTGTCTCCAGGGGCAGGAACAGGAAGGGGATGGGGCTCAACAGCCAAATGGGCCTCCCAGTCAGGACTGGCGGGGAAGGGCCTGCTGGTCGCGATGGAGACACACACACAGACGCACACACACGCATGAGGCCTCCACGCCCAGGGCTGCCACGCGAGGGCCTGTCTCTGCCTCAGCTCGTGTGTCTGTTCCTGGGGGTGGACACACAGCTCGCCGATCTCCAGGAACCCCTCGCCTCGTGCGGCAGCCTGGGTCCTTCTGACCCTGGAACACAGCAGAGCTCCTGTCTTCCTCTGCTCCGGGCCCTGAGGCCTGGCCCCGAGGACACACGCATGGCTCCATGAGACATGACCTTCTGGACAGCGGCACAGGACGGGCAGAGCGGGACACGAGCGAGCTTACTGCCTGGGGAGCTTGACCACGGTGGAGGGAGGACACCCACATGGGCTGCGCAGTGAGAGACGGCCCCTGTGGTCAGAGCCATGCAGACGGGGGGAATTTGGCAGATGGAGGGAGGGAGGAAGGGAGGCAGCTACAAACTTAGGGGCAAAGACA
>NW_025799478.1:0-2099 GCF_021613505.1 Equus quagga
AGCACCAAAGACCTGTGGTTGTGTCTTTGCCCCTAAGTTTGTAGCTGTCTCCCTTCCTCCCTCCCTCCATCTGCCAAATTCCCCCCCAAATTCCCCCCGTCCTCATGGCTCTGACCACAGGGGCCGTCTCTCACTGCGCAGCCCATGTGGGCGTCCTCCCTCCACCATGGTCAAGCTCCCCAGGCAGTAAGCTCGCTCGTGTCCCACTCTGCTCGTCCTGTGCCGCTGTCCAGAAGGTCATGTCTCATGGAGCTATGCGTGTGTCCTCGGGGCCAGGCCTCAGGGCCCGGAGCAGAGGAAGACAGGAGCTCTGCTGTGTTCCAGGGTCAGAAGGACCCGGGCTGCCGCACGAGGCGAGGGGTTCCTGGAGATCAGCGAGCTGTGTGTCCACCCCCAGGAACAGACACACGAGCTGAGGCAGAGACAGGCCCTCGCGTGGCAGCCCTGGGCGTGGAGGCCTCATGCGTGTGTGTGCGTCTGTGTGTGTGTCTCCATCGCGACCAGCAGGCCCTTCCCCGCCAGTCCTGACTGGGAGGCCCATTTGGCTGTTGGGCCCCGTCCCCTTCCTGTTCCTGCCCCTGGAGACAAGCGGACCAGCAGACGGTGGGGGATGGAGAAGGAGGAACAGGTGACTGAGCCGGTGCCATCGCTGTCGTGGGAATCTCTGCGCCATGTGCTCAGGAAGCGGGTAGAAACCGTCAGATGTGGTTCATCCCGTGCAGTGTGAATACTGCCTCCTAGAGTGCTCAGTCTTTGCAGCTTCGGAAGACACGTTGGCGCGTCTCCACCCACAGAGGTTTGGTGAACTTGCTCCTGACGCGTGGTTTCTGCCCCTTGCGAGGCCCACACAGGACCTGGGGCTCCCCGTGCCCTTGGCCCAGGCTGGCCCCTCTGCCCGGGTGGCCCATCAGCTTCCCCCTCTCGGACTGCGGCCGAGCCTGCATCACGGGGGCCCGGTGTCCATCCTCCTTGGAACTGGCCCCCCATGTCCTCTATACCTCTGGCCTCTCCTGTTGTCCGAGGCCTCCCCGCCCAGCAGGGCCATGGGAGGGTCGATGGGCCACTGTACAGACCTCAGACGTTGTCCCCGTGGTGCCCGTCGTTCTGAGTTCGTGAGCACAGGGCACGTGCTCAGATGTCATAAAGTAGCTCCCAGTGCTGCCTTGGACCATCTGTTAGACCAACGAGAGAATGAAGCCGACTACAAACGTGATCTAAAAACTCCCGTGTGGTGACAGACGTCACAAAGTAAATAAAAAGACGTGGGGCCTGGGGACGGAGGACAAAACTCACAAAGCCGAAGACACGTGCCGCCCTGGGAATGGTCAGAGGAGGAACAGAAATGACGGCACAGCGTGGAGTAGAGAAGGGGCAGGGAAATGGTGTCCTTGCCTTTTAGACAAATGAGGAGATGCTCCACCTGGTTCAGAGTACGGTGGGGGTGGAGCATGATGCCTGTGTGGTGTCTTAGTTCCCCCAGACGGCGGAACCTCAGTTTGACAGCGCCCTCTGCTGACGGGGCAGGAGGGAATGCGGTGTCGGAGATGGTGGTGGCCCCCGGAGCTCCTCCCGCAGGAGCACGTGGACGAGCCACACTCTTGCGGTGCTGAGGCCGTGCCGGCTGCCTCCCTGTGCTCCCATTCAGATTGGGGCCTTTGTAAGCTTCTTGCACTCGCTCACCTTTAAACAACGCAGGACAGGCGCCTAGCCCGTGGTGGGGACCGCCCACCTTTAGGACTGTGGTGTGTGCAGACACCAGCACCAGGGACACCAGGCCCCCATAGCCCCCTCAGGAGGTGCTTGCATGTATCCTCACGCCTAGGACAGGAGCCACGAGCACTCGCTGTTGCTGCTGCTGCTCCACAAAGGGGCATGCTGGCCTCCCGCCCTCCCCTCACGTGTGGTGGCGGCCAGGTCACCGCGAGGTCACCAGGGCACAAAGGCCACGTTACTTCCCCAGGCAGAGCCGCCAGGACCCCAGGGCAAAGCCTTCCTCGCGGATCCCAGCCTGGATTCGCATCTGCGTAGACTGCAGATTCATGAGGAGGTCTGGTCGCCACGCGTGACTTGTGCAGATGAAGACAGACTTCCTCGTGAGT
>NW_025799479.1:0-2099 GCF_021613505.1 Equus quagga
ACTCACGAGGAAGTCTGTCTTCATCTGCACAAGTCACGCGTGGCGACCAGACCTCCTCATGAATCTGCAGTCTACGCAGATGCGAATCCAGGCTGGGATCCGCGAGGAAGGCTTTGCCCTGGGGTCCTGGCGGCTCTGCCTGGGGAAGTAACGTGGCCTTTGTGCCCTGGTGACCTCGCGGTGACCTGGCCGCCACCACACGTGAGGGGAGGGCGGGAGGCCAGCATGCCCCTTTGTGGAGCAGCAGCAGCAACAGCGAGTGCTCGTGGCTCCTGTCCTAGGCGTGAGGATACATGCAAGCACCTCCTGAGGGGGCTATGGGGGCCTGGTGTCCCTGGTGCTGGTGTCTGCACACACCACAGTCCTAAAGGTGGGCGGTCCCCACCACGGGCTAGGCGCCTGTCCTGCGTTGTTTAAAGGTGAGCGAGTGCAAGAAGCTTACAAAGGCCCCAATCTGAATGGGAGCACAGGGAGGCAGCCGGCACGGCCTCAGCACCGCAAGAGTGTGGCTCGTCCACGTGCTCCTGCGGGAGGAGCTCCGGGGGCCACCACCATCTCCGACACCGCATTCCCTCCTGCCCCGTCAGCAGAGGGCGCTGTCAAACTGAGGTTCCGCCGTCTGGGGGAACTAAGACACCACACAGGCATCATGCTCCACCCCCACCGTACTCTGAACCAGGTGGAGCATCTCCTCATTTGTCTAAAAGGCAAGGACACCATTTCCCTGCCCCTTCTCTACTCCACGCTGTGCCGTCATTTCTGTTCCTCCTCTGACCATTCCCAGGGCGGCACGTGTCTTCGGCTTTGTGAGTTTTGTCCTCCGTCCCCAGGCCCCACGTCTTTTTATTTACTTTGTGACGTCTGTCACCACACGGGAGTTTTTAGATCACGTTTGTAGTCGGCTTCATTCTCTCGTTGGTCTAACAGATGGTCCAAGGCAGCACTGGGAGCTACTTTATGACATCTGAGCACGTGCCCTGTGCTCACGAACTCAGAACGACGGGCACCACGGGGACAACGTCTGAGGTCTGTACAGTGGCCCATCGACCCTCCCATGGCCCTGCTGGGCGGGGAGGCCTCGGACAACAGGAGAGGCCAGAGGTATAGAGGACATGGGGGGCCAGTTCCAAGGAGGATGGACACCGGGCCCCCGTGATGCAGGCTCGGCCGCAGTCCGAGAGGGGGAAGCTGATGGGCCACCCGGGCAGAGGGGCCAGCCTGGGCCAAGGGCACGGGGAGCCCCAGGTCCTGTGTGGGCCTCGCAAGGGGCAGAAACCACGCGTCAGGAGCAAGTTCACCAAACCTCTGTGGGTGGAGACGCGCCAACGTGTCTTCCGAAGCTGCAAAGACTGAGCACTCTAGGAGGCAGTATTCACACTGCACGGGATGAACCACATCTGACGGTTTCTACCCGCTTCCTGAGCACATGGCGCAGAGATTCCCACGACAGCGATGGCACCGGCTCAGTCACCTGTTCCTCCTTCTCCATCCCCCACCGTCTGCTGGTCCGCTTGTCTCCAGGGGCAGGAACAGGAAGGGGACGGGGCCCAACAGCCAAATGGGCCTCCCAGTCAGGACTGGCGGGGAAGGGCCTGCTGGTCGCGATGGAGACACACACACAGACGCACACACACGCATGAGGCCTCCACGCCCAGGGCTGCCACGCGAGGGCCTGTCTCTGCCTCAGCTCGTGTGTCTGTTCCTGGGGGTGGACACACAGCTCGCTGATCTCCAGGAACCCCTCGCCTCGTGCGGCAGCCCGGGTCCTTCTGACCCTGGAACACAGCAGAGCTCCTGTCTTCCTCTGCTCCGGGCCCTGAGGCCTGGCCCCGAGGACACACGCATAGCTCCATGAGACATGACCTTCTGGACAGCGGCACAGGACGAGCAGAGTGGGACACGAGCGAGCTTACTGCCTGGGGAGCTTGACCATGGTGGAGGGAGGACGCCCACATGGGCTGCGCAGTGAGAGACGGCCCCTGTGGTCAGAGCCATGAGGACGGGGGGAATTTGGGGGGGAATTTGGCAGATGGAGGGAGGGAGGAAGGGAGACAGCTACAAACTTAGGGGCAAAGACACAACCACAGGTCTTTGGTGCT
>NW_025799480.1:0-1422 GCF_021613505.1 Equus quagga
ACCCTCTCCTTCCAAGGAGGCAGCTCTGGGTGTGGCTTCCCCTCCCGCCTGTCCCTGGGCCACAGTTGGTGTGGTTTTGGCCCAATGCTGCTGTGCAGGGCTGTCACATCAGGACTCAGCGATTCTGACACTGTAACCCAATCCCTGTGGAGCAGGACATCCTGGGCTGGGAGGAGGGGGATCAGCCTGTGTCCCTGGGTGCTGACTCGGGCCAAGTCTCGTGAAGGGTGGGCCCGAGGTCATCGTCCAGCCTCTGCTCTGCGGCTCAGTCCACGGTGTGGTCCTCGTGCTTCCCACCGTCCATGGCAGACCCGCCTCGCTCAGCACAGCCAGCCTGCAATAGGTGCCGGAACCTCAGGGCCGCCCTTTGCAGCCTCTCCTTTCTGATCACCGCGCTGTCCACATCTGCCTCTAGGCTCTCAGCACTGAGGTGACCCTGCGTCAAACCCCTGACTGTTTTATTTGCCCTGTTGTGATCACAGGGCCCATTGTCGTGCATCTGCAGGCTCTCCCCATAGCCCCCCAGTACAGCAGACTCAGGACAGCAACACCTCTGGACGTGTTGCTGCCGTCTGTGGGTCACGTCAGTGGGGCAGGACAGAAAGCGTTTACAAGTGACTCCTCCTCCTAGTGCTGGAGGGAAAGCAGGTGACACAGGGCGTCCCGGGACGTGACTGAGAGGATGCAAGGCCATCCCAAGACGTGACTGAGGGGACGTGGGGCCATCCCGAGATGTGACTGAAGGGGACATGGGGCCATGCTGAGACGTGAGTGAGGGGATGCGGGGCCACCCCGAGACATGACTGAGGGGGACATGGGCCCCTCCTGAGACGTGAGTGAGGGGGATGAGGGACCGTCCCGGGACGTGAGTGAGGGGATGCAGGGCCGTCCTGAGACGTGACTGAGGGGACTTGGGGCGCCATCCCAAGACATGAGTGAGGGGGACGTGGGGCCATCCCGAGACGTGACTGAGAGAACATGGGCCGTCCCTGAGATGGACTGATGGACTGAGGAGGACGCTAGCCAGTCCCAGAGGCTGCAGCTGGGTGGGGAAGAGGCCCCCGTTGCAGGACGAGATGTGTAGGACACCCGCAGGTTTCAGTGTGGAGCTGTGTTGACTGTGTGTCCTGGTGGCAAATTGGTAGTGCTGTTGGTATCTGGTGTTCCAGCCCCTGGTCCCTGTGGCATGAGGCGGTGGCTGCATGAGCTGTGCTCTGTCACTTGGCCTTGGGGAGGGTGGCTGACATGTGAGTGCCCCGCGGCGCATGGAGGGGACCCCTCCACCTGGGCGTTCGGGCCTGCTGGCGGTGCCGTTCCTCTGGGTAAGAACCACGCTGTGCCCGGTCACTGGGCCCGCCCTGAACCCTCTGTGTCATTTCCTCGGCCTGCTGTGTTGTGTGTGTGTCTCCTGCACGCTCAGGG
>NW_025799481.1:0-1422 GCF_021613505.1 Equus quagga
CCCTGAGCGTGCAGGAGACACACACACAACACAGCAGGCCGAGGAAATGACACAGAGGGTTCAGGGCGGGCCCAGTGACCGGGCACAGCGTGGTTCTTACCCAGAGGAACGGCACCGCCAGCAGGCCCGAACGCCCAGGTGGAGGGGTCCCCTCCATGCGCCGCGGGGCACTCACATGTCAGCCACCCTCCCCAAGGCCAAGTGACAGAGCACAGCTCATGCAGCCACCGCCTCATGCCACAGGGACCAGGGGCTGGAACACCAGATACCAACAGCACTACCAATTTGCCACCAGGACACACAGTCAACACAGCTCCACACTGAAACCTGCGGGTGTCCTACACATCTCGTCCTGCAACGGGGGCCTCTTCCCCACCCAGCTGCAGCCTCTGGGACTGGCTAGCGTCCTCCTCAGTCCATCAGTCCATCTCAGGGACGGCCCATGTTCTCTCAGTCACGTCTCGGGATGGCCCCACGTCCCCCTCACTCATGTCTTGGGATGGCGCCCCAAGTCCCCTCAGTCACGTCTCAGGACGGCCCTGCATCCCCTCACTCACGTCCCGGGACGGTCCCTCATCCCCCTCACTCACGTCTCAGGAGGGGCCCATGTCCCCCTCAGTCATGTCTCGGGGTGGCCCCGCATCCCCTCACTCACGTCTCAGCATGGCCCCATGTCCCCTTCAGTCACATCTCGGGATGGCCCCACGTCCCCTCAGTCACGTCTTGGGATGGCCTTGCATCCTCTCAGTCACGTCCCGGGACGCCCTGTGTCACCTGCTTTCCCTCCAGCACTAGGAGGAGGAGTCACTTGTAAACGCTTTCTGTCCTGCCCCACTGACGTGACCCACAGACGGCAGCAACACGTCCAGAGGTGTTGCTGTCCTGAGTCTGCTGTACTGGGGGGCTATGGGGAGAGCCTGCAGATGCACGACAATGGGCCCTGTGATCACAACAGGGCAAATAAAACAGTCAGGGGTTTGACGCAGGGTCACCTCAGTGCTGAGAGCCTAGAGGCAGATGTGGACAGCGCGGTGATCAGAAAGGAGAGGCTGCAAAGGGCGGCCCTGAGGTTCCGGCACCTATTGCAGGCTGGCTGTGCTGAGCGAGGCGGGTCTGCCATGGACGGTGGGAAGCACGAGGACCACACCGTGGACTGAGCCGCAGAGCAGAGGCTGGACGATGACCTCGGGCCCACCCTTCACGAGACTTGGCCCGAGTCAGCACCCAGGGACACAGGCTGATCCCCCTCCTCCCAGCCCAGGATGTCCTGCTCCACAGGGATTGGGTTACAGTGTCAGAATCGCTGAGTCCTGATGTGACAGCCCTGCACAGCAGCATTGGGCCAAAACCACACCAACTGTGGCCCAGGGACAGGCGGGAGGGGAAGCCACACCCAGAGCTGCCTCCTTGGAAGGAGAGGGT
>NW_025799482.1:0-1314 GCF_021613505.1 Equus quagga
GCCGAGGAAACACCACAGAGGGTTCAGGGCCGGCCCAGTGACCGGGCACAGCGTGGTTCTTACCCAGAGGAATGGCACCACCAGCAGGCCCGAACGCCCAGGTGGGGGGTCCCCTCCATGCGCCACGGGGCACTCACATGTCAGCCACCCTCCCCAAGGCCGAGTGACAGAGCACAGCTCATGCAGCCACCGCCTCATGCCACAGGGACCAGGGGCTGGAACACCAGATACCAACAGCACTACCAATTTGCCACCAGGATACACAGTCAACACGGCTCCCCACTGAAACCTGCGGGTGTCCTACACATCTCGTCCTGCAACGGGGGCCTCTTCACCACCCAGCTGCAGCCTCTGGGACCGGCTAGTGTCCTCCTCAGTCCATCAGTCCATCTCAGGGACGGCCCATGTTCTCTCAGTCACGTCTCGGGATGGCCCCACGTCCCCCTCAGTCACGTCTCGGGACGGCCCTGCATCCCCTCAGTCACGTCTCAGAACGGCCCTGCATCCCCTCACTCACGTCCCGGGATGGTCCCTCGTCCCCCTCACTCACGTCTCGGGAGGGGCCCATGTCCCCCTCAGTCATGTCTCAGGGTGGCCCCGCATCCCCTCAGTCACGTCTCAGCATGGCCCCATGTCCCCTTCAGTCACATCTCGGGACGGCCTCGCGTCCCCTCAGTCATGTCCCGGGACACCCTGTGTCACCTGTCTGTTTTCCCTCCAGCACTAGGAGGAGGAGTCACTTGTAAACGCTTTCTGTCCTGCCCCACTGACGTGACCCACAGATGACAGCAACACGTCCAGAGGTGTTGCTGTCCTGAGTCTGCTGTACTGGGGGGGCTATGGGGAGAGCCTGCAGACGCACGACAATGAGCCCTGTGATCACAACAGGGCAAATAAAACAGTCAGGGGTTTGACGCAGGGTCACCTCAGTGTTGAGAGCCGAGAGGCAGATGTGGACGGCACGGTGATCAGAAAGGAGAGGCTGCAAAGGGCGGCCCTGAGGTTCCGGCACCTATTGCAGGCCGGCTGTGCTGAGCGAGGTGGATCTGCCATGGACGGTGGGAAGCACGAGGACCACACTGTGGACTAAGCCTCAGAGCAGAGCAAAGGCTGGACGATGACCTCGGGCCCACCCTTCACGAGACTCGGCCCGAGTCAGCACCCAGGGACACAGGCTGATGCCCCTCCTCCCAGCCCGGGATGTCCTGTTCCACGGGGATTGGGTTACAGTGTCAGAATCACTGAGTCCTGATGTGACAGCCCTGCACAGCAGCACTGAGCCAAAACCACACCCACCGTGGCCCAGGGACAGAC
>NW_025799483.1:0-4398 GCF_021613505.1 Equus quagga
TGTCTTTGCCCCTAAGTTTGTAGCTGCCTCCCTTCCTCCCTCCCTCCGTCTGCCAATTCCCCCCGTCCGCATGGCTCTGACCACAGGAGGCCGTCTCTCACTGCGCAGCCCATGTGGGCGCCCTCCCTCCACCGTGGTCAAGCTCCTGAGGCAGTAAGCTCGCTCGTGACCCTCTGCCCGTCCCGTGCTGCCATCCAGAAGGTCATGTCTCATGGAGCCACGCGTGTGTCCTCGAGGTGAGGCCTCAGCACCCGGAGCAGAGGAAGACAGGAGCTCTGCTGTGTTCCAGGGTCAGAAGGACCCGGGCTGCCGCACGAGGCGAGGGGTTCCTGGAGATTGGCGAGCCGCGCGTCCACCCCCAGGTACAGACACATGAGCTGAGGCAGAGACAGGCCCTCGCGTGGCAGCTCTGGGCATGGGGGCCTCACGCATGTGCGTGCGCGTGTGTGTGTGTCTGCATCACGACCAGCAGGCCCTTCCCCACCAGCCCCGTCTGGGAGACCCGTTTGGCTGTCGGGCCCCATCCCCTTCCTGTTCCTGCCCCTGGAGACAAGCGGACCAGCAGACGGTGGGGGGTGGAGAAGGAGGAACAGGTGACTGAGCCGGTGCCATCGCCGTCGTGGGAATCTCTGCGCCACGTGCTCAGGAAGTGGGTAGAAACCATCAGATGTGGTTCACCCCGTGCGGTGCGAATACTGCCTCTTAGAGCGACCTGCTCAGTCTTTGCAGCTTCGGAAGACGCGTCGGCGTGTCTCCACCCGCAGAGGTTTGGTGAACTCGCTCCTGACGTGTGGCTTCGGCCCCTTGCGAGGCCCACACAGGACCTGGGGCTCCCCGTGCCCTTGGCCCAGGCTGGCCCCTCTGCCCGGGTGGCCCATCAGCTTCCCCCTCCTGGACTGCGGCCGAGCCTGCGTCACGGGGGCCCGGTGTCCATCCTCCTTGGAACTGGCCCCCAATGTCCTTCTCTGTACCTCTGACCTCTCCTGTTCTCCGAGGCCTCCCTGCCCAACAGGGCCGTGGAGGGTCGATCGGCCACTGTACAGACCTCAGACGTTGTCCCCATGGTGCCTGTCGTTCTGAGTTCGCGAGCACGGGGCACGTGCTCAGATGTCACAAAGTAGCTCCCAGCGTTGCCTTGGACCATCTGTTAGACCAGCGAGAGAGTGAAGCCGACTACAAACGTGATCTGAAAACTCCCGCGTGGTGACAGACGGCGCAAAGTAAATAAAAAGACGTGGGGCCTGGGGACGCAGGGCAAAACTCACAAAGCCTAAGACACGTGCCGCCCTGGGAATGGTCAGAGGAGGAACAGAAATGACGGCACAGCGTGGAGCAGAGAAGGGGCAGGAAAGACGGTGTCCTTGCCTTTTAGACAAATGAGGAGATGCTCCACCCGGTTCAGAGTACAGTGGGGGTGGAGCATGGTGCCCGGGCGGTGTTTTGGTTCCCCCAGACAGCGGAACCTCAGTTTGACGGCGCCCTCTGCTGGCGGGGCAGGAGGGAAGGCAGTGTCGGAGATGCTGGTGGCCCCCGGAGCTCCTCCCGCAGGAGCACGTGGACGAGCCACACTCTCGCAGTGCTGAGGCCGTGCCATGTGGGCCGCGTCCCTGTGCTCCCGTTCAGATCAGGGCCTTTGTAAGCTTCTTGCGCTCGCTCACCTTTAAACAACGCGGGACAGGTGCCCAGCCCATGGTGGGGACCGCCCACCTTCAGGACTGTGGTGTGTGCAGACACCAGCACCAGGGACACCAGGCCCCCGAAGCCCCCTCAGGAGGTGCTTGCGTGTATCCTCGCGCCCAGGACAGGAGCCACGAGCACTCGCTGCTGCGGTTGCTCCACAAAGGGGTCTGCTGGCCTCCCACCCTCCCCTCACGCGTGCTGGCGGCCAGGTCACTGCGAGGTCACCAGGGCACAAAGGCCATGTTACTTCCCCAGGCAGAGCTGCCAGGACCCCAGGGCACAGCCTTCCTCGCGGATCCCAGCCCGGATTCACATCTGCGTAGACTGCGGATTCATGAGGAGGTCTGGTCGCCACGCGTGACTTGTGCAGATGAAGACAGACTTCCTCGTGAGTGCCCGGCGAGGTTCCAGAGCTGTCGCTTGGCGGCCCTTGGGCAGGAAATGTCCCTACGTCTCCACAGGAGGGGGGGACGGATAGTGGGCGTGAGCGACACAGGGCCTGACACCACATGTCCGGGACGCCCCAGTGAGCCCGTGCTCTCAGGGCTTCGTGTGGTGGAGTCAGCATCACGCCGTCGCCAGCTGGAGTTTGCCTGTGGCCATCCAGCTGAAGGAGGGCGCCCACGGGGACGCTCGGGCCAGCCAGGGGGCCCAGGGTGAGCCTCGTGGTGGATTGCTGTGCACTGACAGACGCAGGAAGATTTGATTTAGGTTCTTTGTCACGTTCTGTCCATTTTGTCAAAGTCCCTTTCTCAGGACCGGCCTGAATATTAACTGTGTAACGGGTCTGGCAGAAGCCGGCTGACATGGTGACAGCAACCTCGTTTTCAGGAATCACACCTGGTCGTGGGCGAGAGGCCGAGCAGTGGGTCTGCATGGAGGCGTAGCAGCGCCGTCATCCCTCTTCCTCGTCCTTTCCCAGGTGACCAGGTGCGTGGCCGCCTAGCGCTGACCAGCAGGGAACGACGTCCCTGTGACTTAGCAGCCCAGGGGTCTGTGTCAGCCCAGCCATGTACTGGGGAGAAGGCACATGGCTGACAACGGCTCCAGAACCAGCCCAGGGGCAGCCACCCCACAGTGTAGGTGCCCTGCCCTCTGCCTGGAGCACCAGACTCCTGGTGCCTCAGTTTCCCCACCGTGAATACGGGATGCTGGTGGCACGTCAGTCACAGATTGTCCTGAACGCGGCAGTTGAGTGAGATGGCGCATGGGAAGATGTGGTCGGTGCTCAGGAAACACCAACACCGTCTCGCACAAAGGTACAAGGACAGCGACTGTGGCCGACAGCTCAGGGCATTGGGCTTGCAATTCATTCCACCTCGCCGGAGAGAGGAAAAGAGAAAGACGGGAAAACGGAACCACCGCCACAGGAGAAGTAAACATAGGCATTTAGGGGCACAGCAGTTAAGTTTCCAGGCTCCACTTTGGTGGCCTGGGGTTCGCGGGTTCGGATCCCAGGCGCAGACCTGGCACCGCTCGTGAAGTCACGCTGAGGCGGCCTCCCTCATATGAAGTAGAAGAAGATTGGCTCAGATGTTAGCTCAGTAACAATCTTCCTCACAAAAAATTAAAAAAATGAAAAACAGCCCTCAGTCTTTGTTCCAGAAATCGAGGGGAAAAGTTATCTTCCTGAAAGCGAATCGTGGGCACCCCCAGCAGGTCTGTTGAACCGAACCCTCTCCTTCCAAGGAGGCAGCTCTGGGTGTGGCTTCCCCTCCCGCCTGTCCCTGGGCCACGGTGGGTGTGGTTTTGGCCCAGTGCTGCTGTGCAGGGCTGTCACATCAGGACTCAGCGATTCTGACGCTGTAACCCAATCCCCGTGGAACAGGACATCCCGGGCTGGGAGGAGGGGGATCAGCCTGTGTCCCTGGGTGCTGACTCGGCCCGAGTCTCGTGAAGGGTGGGCCCGAGGTCATCGTCCAGCCTCTGCTCTGAGGCTCAGTCCACAGTGTGGTCCTCGTGCTTCCCACCTTCCATGGCAGACCCGCCTCGCTCAGCACAGCCGGCCTGCGAGGGGTGCCGGGACCTCAGGGCCGCCCTTTGCAGCCTCTCCTTTCTGATCGCCACGCCGTCCACACCTGCCTCTCGGCTCTCAGCACTGAGGTCACCCTGCGTCCAACCCCTGACTGTTTTATTTGCCCTGTTGTGATCACAGGGCTCATTGTCGTGCATCTGCAGGCTCTCCCCATAGCCCCCCAGTACAGCAGACTCAGGACAGCAACACCTCTGGACATGTTGCTGCCGTCTGTGGGTCACGTCAGTGGGGCAGGACAGGAAGCGTTTACAAGTGACTCCTCCTCCTAGCGCTGGAGGGAAAACAGACAGGTGACACAGGGCGTCCCGGGACGTGACTGAGAGGATGCAAGGCCGTCCCAAGACGTGACTGAGGGGGACAAGGGGTCATCCCGAGACGTGACTGAAGGGGACGAGGGGCCATCCTGAGATGTGACTGAGGGGACGCGGGGCCATCCTGAGACGTGACTGAAGGGGATGTGGGGCCACCCCGAGACGTGACTGAGGGGACGCGGGGCCGTCCCAAGACGTGACTGAAGGGGATGTGGGGCCATCCTGAGATGTGACTGAGGGGATGCGGGGCCATCCTGAGACGTGACTGAGGGGACGCGGGGCCGTCCCAAGACGTGACTGAAGGGGATGTGGGGCCATCCTGAGATGTGACTGAGGGGACGCGGGGCCATCCTAAGACGTGACTGAAGGGGA
>NW_025799483.1:4498-4790 GCF_021613505.1 Equus quagga
CCTGAGATGTGCCTGAGGGGACATGGGGCCACCCCGAGACGTGACTGAAGGGGACATGGGGTCATCCCGAGATGTGACTGAGGGGGATGTGGGGGCCATCCTGAGACGTGACTGAAGGGGACATGGGGCCATCCTGAGACGTGACTGAGGGGACGCGGGGCCACCCCGAGACGTGACTGAAGGGGATGTGGGGCCATCCTGAGATGTGACTGAGGGGACGCGGGGCCGTCCCAAGACGTGACTGAAGGGGATGTGGGGCCATCCTGAGATGTGACTGAGGGGACGCGGGGCC
>NW_025799483.1:4890-5418 GCF_021613505.1 Equus quagga
AGACGTGACTGAGGGGGACAAGGGGTCATCCCGAGACGTGACTGAAGGGGACATGGGGCCATCCCGAGACGTGACTGAGAGAACACGGGGCCGTCCCTGAGATGAACTGATGGACTGAGGAGGACGCCAGCCGGTCCCAGAGGCTGCAGCTGGGTTGGGAAGAGGCCCCCGTTGCAGGAGGAGATGTGTAGGACACCCACAGGTTTCAGTGTGAAGCCGTGTTGACTGTGTGTCCTGGTGGCAAATTGGTAGTGCTGTTGGTACCTGGTGTTCCAGCCCCTGGTCCCGGTGGCATGAGGAGGTGGCTGCGTGAGCTGTGCTCTGTGACTCAGCCTTGGGGAGGGTGGCTGACATGTGAGTGCCCCGCGGCGCATGGAGGGGACCCCTCCACCTGGGCGTCTGGGCCTGCTGGCGCTGCTGTTGCTCTGGGTAAGAACCACGCTGTGCCCGGTCACTGGGCCCGCCCTGAACCCTCTGTGGCGTTTCCTCGGCCTGCTGTGTTGTGTGTGTGTCTCCTGCACGCTCAGG
>NW_025799484.1:0-528 GCF_021613505.1 Equus quagga
CCTGAGCGTGCAGGAGACACACACACAACACAGCAGGCCGAGGAAACGCCACAGAGGGTTCAGGGCGGGCCCAGTGACCGGGCACAGCGTGGTTCTTACCCAGAGCAACAGCAGCGCCAGCAGGCCCAGACGCCCAGGTGGAGGGGTCCCCTCCATGCGCCGCGGGGCACTCACATGTCAGCCACCCTCCCCAAGGCTGAGTCACAGAGCACAGCTCACGCAGCCACCTCCTCATGCCACCGGGACCAGGGGCTGGAACACCAGGTACCAACAGCACTACCAATTTGCCACCAGGACACACAGTCAACACGGCTTCACACTGAAACCTGTGGGTGTCCTACACATCTCCTCCTGCAACGGGGGCCTCTTCCCAACCCAGCTGCAGCCTCTGGGACCGGCTGGCGTCCTCCTCAGTCCATCAGTTCATCTCAGGGACGGCCCCGTGTTCTCTCAGTCACGTCTCGGGATGGCCCCATGTCCCCTTCAGTCACGTCTCGGGATGACCCCTTGTCCCCCTCAGTCACGTCT
>NW_025799484.1:628-920 GCF_021613505.1 Equus quagga
GGCCCCGCGTCCCCTCAGTCACATCTCAGGATGGCCCCACATCCCCTTCAGTCACGTCTTGGGACGGCCCCGCGTCCCCTCAGTCACATCTCAGGATGGCCCCACATCCCCTTCAGTCACGTCTCGGGGTGGCCCCGCGTCCCCTCAGTCACGTCTCAGGATGGCCCCATGTCCCCTTCAGTCACGTCTCAGGATGGCCCCCACATCCCCCTCAGTCACATCTCGGGATGACCCCATGTCCCCTTCAGTCACGTCTCGGGGTGGCCCCATGTCCCCTCAGGCACATCTCAGG
>NW_025799484.1:1020-5418 GCF_021613505.1 Equus quagga
TCCCCTTCAGTCACGTCTTAGGATGGCCCCGCGTCCCCTCAGTCACATCTCAGGATGGCCCCACATCCCCTTCAGTCACGTCTTGGGACGGCCCCGCGTCCCCTCAGTCACGTCTCAGGATGGCCCCGCATCCCCTCAGTCACATCTCAGGATGGCCCCACATCCCCTTCAGTCACGTCTTGGGACGGCCCCGCGTCCCCTCAGTCACGTCTCGGGGTGGCCCCACATCCCCTTCAGTCACGTCTCAGGATGGCCCCGCGTCCCCTCAGTCACATCTCAGGATGGCCCCTCGTCCCCTTCAGTCACGTCTCGGGATGACCCCTTGTCCCCCTCAGTCACGTCTTGGGACGGCCTTGCATCCTCTCAGTCACGTCCCGGGACGCCCTGTGTCACCTGTCTGTTTTCCCTCCAGCGCTAGGAGGAGGAGTCACTTGTAAACGCTTCCTGTCCTGCCCCACTGACGTGACCCACAGACGGCAGCAACATGTCCAGAGGTGTTGCTGTCCTGAGTCTGCTGTACTGGGGGGCTATGGGGAGAGCCTGCAGATGCACGACAATGAGCCCTGTGATCACAACAGGGCAAATAAAACAGTCAGGGGTTGGACGCAGGGTGACCTCAGTGCTGAGAGCCGAGAGGCAGGTGTGGACGGCGTGGCGATCAGAAAGGAGAGGCTGCAAAGGGCGGCCCTGAGGTCCCGGCACCCCTCGCAGGCCGGCTGTGCTGAGCGAGGCGGGTCTGCCATGGAAGGTGGGAAGCACGAGGACCACACTGTGGACTGAGCCTCAGAGCAGAGGCTGGACGATGACCTCGGGCCCACCCTTCACGAGACTCGGGCCGAGTCAGCACCCAGGGACACAGGCTGATCCCCCTCCTCCCAGCCCGGGATGTCCTGTTCCACGGGGATTGGGTTACAGCGTCAGAATCGCTGAGTCCTGATGTGACAGCCCTGCACAGCAGCACTGGGCCAAAACCACACCCACCGTGGCCCAGGGACAGGCGGGAGGGGAAGCCACACCCAGAGCTGCCTCCTTGGAAGGAGAGGGTTCGGTTCAACAGACCTGCTGGGGGTGCCCACGATTCGCTTTCAGGAAGATAACTTTTCCCCTCGATTTCTGGAACAAAGACTGAGGGCTGTTTTTCATTTTTTTAATTTTTTGTGAGGAAGATTGTTACTGAGCTAACATCTGAGCCAATCTTCTTCTACTTCATATGAGGGAGGCCGCCTCAGCGTGACTTCACGAGCGGTGCCAGGTCTGCGCCTGGGATCCGAACCCGCGAACCCCAGGCCACCAAAGTGGAGCCTGGAAACTTAACTGCTGTGCCCCTAAATGCCTATGTTTACTTCTCCTGTGGCGGTGGTTCCGTTTTCCCGTCTTTCTCTTTTCCTCTCTCCGGCGAGGTGGAATGAATTGCAAGCCCAATGCCCTGAGCTGTCGGCCACAGTCGCTGTCCTTGTACCTTTGTGCGAGACGGTGTTGGTGTTTCCTGAGCACCGACCACATCTTCCCATGCGCCATCTCACTCAACTGCCGCGTTCAGGACAATCTGTGACTGACGTGCCACCAGCATCCCGTATTCACGGTGGGGAAACTGAGGCACCAGGAGTCTGGTGCTCCAGGCAGAGGGCAGGGCACCTACACTGTGGGGTGGCTGCCCCTGGGCTGGTTCTGGAGCCGTTGTCAGCCATGTGCCTTCTCCCCAGTACATGGCTGGGCTGACACAGACCCCTGGGCTGCTAAGTCACAGGGACGTCGTTCCCTGCTGGTCAGCGCTAGGCGGCCACGCACCTGGTCACCTGGGAAAGGACGAGGAAGAGGGATGACGGCGCTGCTACGCCTCCATGCAGACCCACTGCTCGGCCTCTCGCCCACGACCAGGTGTGATTCCTGAAAACGAGGTTGCTGTCACCATGTCAGCCGGCTTCTGCCAGACCCGTTACACAGTTAATATTCAGGCCGGTCCTGAGAAAGGGACTTTGACAAAATGGACAGAACGTGACAAAGAACCTAAATCAAATCTTCCTGCGTCTGTCAGTGCACAGCAATCCACCACGAGGCTCACCCTGGGCCCCCTGGCTGGCCCGAGCGTCCCCGTGGGCGCCCTCCTTCAGCTGGATGGCCACAGGCAAACTCCAGCTGGCGACGGCGTGATGCTGACTCCACCACACGAAGCCCTGAGAGCACGGGCTCACTGGGGCGTCCCGGACATGTGGTGTCAGGCCCTGTGTCGCTCACGCCCACTATCCGTCCCCCCCTCCTGTGGAGACGTAGGGACATTTCCTGCCCAAGGGCCGCCAAGCGACAGCTCTGGAACCTCGCCGGGCACTCACGAGGAAGTCTGTCTTCATCTGCACAAGTCACGCGTGGCGACCAGACCTCCTCATGAATCCGCAGTCTACGCAGATGTGAATCCGGGCTGGGATCCGCGAGGAAGGCTGTGCCCTGGGGTCCTGGCAGCTCTGCCTGGGGAAGTAACATGGCCTTTGTGCCCTGGTGACCTCGCAGTGACCTGGCCGCCAGCACGCGTGAGGGGAGGGTGGGAGGCCAGCAGACCCCTTTGTGGAGCAACCGCAGCAGCGAGTGCTCGTGGCTCCTGTCCTGGGCGCGAGGATACACGCAAGCACCTCCTGAGGGGGCTTCGGGGGCCTGGTGTCCCTGGTGCTGGTGTCTGCACACACCACAGTCCTGAAGGTGGGCGGTCCCCACCATGGGCTGGGCACCTGTCCCGCGTTGTTTAAAGGTGAGCGAGCGCAAGAAGCTTACAAAGGCCCTGATCTGAACGGGAGCACAGGGACGCGGCCCACATGGCACGGCCTCAGCACTGCGAGAGTGTGGCTCGTCCACGTGCTCCTGCGGGAGGAGCTCCGGGGGCCACCAGCATCTCCGACACTGCCTTCCCTCCTGCCCCGCCAGCAGAGGGCGCCGTCAAACTGAGGTTCCGCTGTCTGGGGGAACCAAAACACCGCCCGGGCACCATGCTCCACCCCCACTGTACTCTGAACCGGGTGGAGCATCTCCTCATTTGTCTAAAAGGCAAGGACACCGTCTTTCCTGCCCCTTCTCTGCTCCACGCTGTGCCGTCATTTCTGTTCCTCCTCTGACCATTCCCAGGGCGGCACGTGTCTTAGGCTTTGTGAGTTTTGCCCTGCGTCCCCAGGCCCCACGTCTTTTTATTTACTTTGCGCCGTCTGTCACCACGCGGGAGTTTTCAGATCACGTTTGTAGTCGGCTTCACTCTCTCGCTGGTCTAACAGATGGTCCAAGGCAACGCTGGGAGCTACTTTGTGACATCTGAGCACGTGCCCCGTGCTCGCGAACTCAGAACGACAGGCACCATGGGGACAACGTCTGAGGTCTGTACAGTGGCCGATCGACCCTCCACGGCCCTGTTGGGCAGGGAGGCCTCGGAGAACAGGAGAGGTCAGAGGTACAGAGAAGGACATTGGGGGCCAGTTCCAAGGAGGATGGACACCGGGCCCCCGTGACGCAGGCTCGGCCGCAGTCCAGGAGGGGGAAGCTGATGGGCCACCCGGGCAGAGGGGCCAGCCTGGGCCAAGGGCACGGGGAGCCCCAGGTCCTGTGTGGGCCTCGCAAGGGGCCGAAGCCACACGTCAGGAGCGAGTTCACCAAACCTCTGCGGGTGGAGACACGCCGACGCGTCTTCCGAAGCTGCAAAGACTGAGCAGGTCGCTCTAAGAGGCAGTATTCGCACCGCACGGGGTGAACCACATCTGATGGTTTCTACCCACTTCCTGAGCACGTGGCGCAGAGATTCCCACGACGGCGATGGCACCGGCTCAGTCACCTGTTCCTCCTTCTCCACCCCCCACCGTCTGCTGGTCCGCTTGTCTCCAGGGGCAGGAACAGGAAGGGGATGGGGCCCGACAGCCAAACGGGTCTCCCAGACGGGGCTGGTGGGGAAGGGCCTGCTGGTCGTGATGCAGACACACACACACGCGCACGCACATGCGTGAGGCCCCCATGCCCAGAGCTGCCACGCGAGGGCCTGTCTCTGCCTCAGCTCATGTGTCTGTACCTGGGGGTGGACGCGCGGCTCGCCAATCTCCAGGAACCCCTCGCCTCGTGCGGCAGCCCGGGTCCTTCTGACCCTGGAACACAGCAGAGCTCCTGTCTTCCTCTGCTCCGGGTGCTGAGGCCTCACCTCGAGGACACACGCGTGGCTCCATGAGACATGACCTTCTGGATGGCAGCACGGGACGGGCAGAGGGTCACGAGCGAGCTTACTGCCTCAGGAGCTTGACCACGGTGGAGGGAGGGCGCCCACATGGGCTGCGCAGTGAGAGACGGCCTCCTGTGGTCAGAGCCATGCGGACGGGGGGAATTGGCAGACGGAGGGAGGGAGGAAGGGAGGCAGCTACAAACTTAGGGGCAAAGACA
>NW_025799485.1:0-528 GCF_021613505.1 Equus quagga
CCTGAGCGTGCAGGAGACACACACACAACACAGCAGGCCGAGGAAACGCCACAGAGGGTTCAGGGCGGGCCCAGTGACCGGGCACAGCGTGGTTCTTACCCAGAGCAACAGCAGCGCCAGCAGGCCCAGACGCCCAGGTGGAGGGGTCCCCTCCATGCGCCGCGGGGCACTCACATGTCAGCCACCCTCCCCAAGGCTGAGTCACAGAGCACAGCTCACGCAGCCACCTCCTCATGCCACCGGGACCAGGGGCTGGAACACCAGGTACCAACAGCACTACCAATTTGCCACCAGGACACACAGTCAACACGGCTTCACACTGAAACCTGTGGGTGTCCTACACATCTCCTCCTGCAACGGGGGCCTCTTCCCAACCCAGCTGCAGCCTCTGGGACCGGCTGGCGTCCTCCTCAGTCCATCAGTTCATCTCAGGGACGGCCCCGTGTTCTCTCAGTCACGTCTCGGGATGGCCCCATGTCCCCTTCAGTCACGTCTCGGGATGACCCCTTGTCCCCCTCAGTCACGTCT
>NW_025799485.1:628-920 GCF_021613505.1 Equus quagga
GGCCCCGCGTCCCCTCAGTCACATCTCAGGATGGCCCCACATCCCCTTCAGTCACGTCTTGGGACGGCCCCGCGTCCCCTCAGTCACATCTCAGGATGGCCCCACATCCCCTTCAGTCACGTCTCGGGGTGGCCCCGCGTCCCCTCAGTCACGTCTCAGGATGGCCCCATGTCCCCTTCAGTCACGTCTCAGGATGGCCCCCACATCCCCCTCAGTCACATCTCGGGATGACCCCATGTCCCCTTCAGTCACGTCTCGGGGTGGCCCCATGTCCCCTCAGGCACATCTCAGG
>NW_025799485.1:1020-5418 GCF_021613505.1 Equus quagga
TCCCCTTCAGTCACGTCTTAGGATGGCCCCGCGTCCCCTCAGTCACATCTCAGGATGGCCCCACATCCCCTTCAGTCACGTCTTGGGACGGCCCCGCGTCCCCTCAGTCACGTCTCAGGATGGCCCCGCATCCCCTCAGTCACATCTCAGGATGGCCCCACATCCCCTTCAGTCACGTCTTGGGACGGCCCCGCGTCCCCTCAGTCACGTCTCGGGGTGGCCCCACATCCCCTTCAGTCACGTCTCAGGATGGCCCCGCGTCCCCTCAGTCACATCTCAGGATGGCCCCTCGTCCCCTTCAGTCACGTCTCGGGATGACCCCTTGTCCCCCTCAGTCACGTCTTGGGACGGCCTTGCATCCTCTCAGTCACGTCCCGGGACGCCCTGTGTCACCTGTCTGTTTTCCCTCCAGCGCTAGGAGGAGGAGTCACTTGTAAACGCTTCCTGTCCTGCCCCACTGACGTGACCCACAGACGGCAGCAACATGTCCAGAGGTGTTGCTGTCCTGAGTCTGCTGTACTGGGGGGCTATGGGGAGAGCCTGCAGATGCACGACAATGAGCCCTGTGATCACAACAGGGCAAATAAAACAGTCAGGGGTTGGACGCAGGGTGACCTCAGTGCTGAGAGCCGAGAGGCAGGTGTGGACGGCGTGGCGATCAGAAAGGAGAGGCTGCAAAGGGCGGCCCTGAGGTCCCGGCACCCCTCGCAGGCCGGCTGTGCTGAGCGAGGCGGGTCTGCCATGGAAGGTGGGAAGCACGAGGACCACACTGTGGACTGAGCCTCAGAGCAGAGGCTGGACGATGACCTCGGGCCCACCCTTCACGAGACTCGGGCCGAGTCAGCACCCAGGGACACAGGCTGATCCCCCTCCTCCCAGCCCGGGATGTCCTGTTCCACGGGGATTGGGTTACAGCGTCAGAATCGCTGAGTCCTGATGTGACAGCCCTGCACAGCAGCACTGGGCCAAAACCACACCCACCGTGGCCCAGGGACAGGCGGGAGGGGAAGCCACACCCAGAGCTGCCTCCTTGGAAGGAGAGGGTTCGGTTCAACAGACCTGCTGGGGGTGCCCACGATTCGCTTTCAGGAAGATAACTTTTCCCCTCGATTTCTGGAACAAAGACTGAGGGCTGTTTTTCATTTTTTTAATTTTTTGTGAGGAAGATTGTTACTGAGCTAACATCTGAGCCAATCTTCTTCTACTTCATATGAGGGAGGCCGCCTCAGCGTGACTTCACGAGCGGTGCCAGGTCTGCGCCTGGGATCCGAACCCGCGAACCCCAGGCCACCAAAGTGGAGCCTGGAAACTTAACTGCTGTGCCCCTAAATGCCTATGTTTACTTCTCCTGTGGCGGTGGTTCCGTTTTCCCGTCTTTCTCTTTTCCTCTCTCCGGCGAGGTGGAATGAATTGCAAGCCCAATGCCCTGAGCTGTCGGCCACAGTCGCTGTCCTTGTACCTTTGTGCGAGACGGTGTTGGTGTTTCCTGAGCACCGACCACATCTTCCCATGCGCCATCTCACTCAACTGCCGCGTTCAGGACAATCTGTGACTGACGTGCCACCAGCATCCCGTATTCACGGTGGGGAAACTGAGGCACCAGGAGTCTGGTGCTCCAGGCAGAGGGCAGGGCACCTACACTGTGGGGTGGCTGCCCCTGGGCTGGTTCTGGAGCCGTTGTCAGCCATGTGCCTTCTCCCCAGTACATGGCTGGGCTGACACAGACCCCTGGGCTGCTAAGTCACAGGGACGTCGTTCCCTGCTGGTCAGCGCTAGGCGGCCACGCACCTGGTCACCTGGGAAAGGACGAGGAAGAGGGATGACGGCGCTGCTACGCCTCCATGCAGACCCACTGCTCGGCCTCTCGCCCACGACCAGGTGTGATTCCTGAAAACGAGGTTGCTGTCACCATGTCAGCCGGCTTCTGCCAGACCCGTTACACAGTTAATATTCAGGCCGGTCCTGAGAAAGGGACTTTGACAAAATGGACAGAACGTGACAAAGAACCTAAATCAAATCTTCCTGCGTCTGTCAGTGCACAGCAATCCACCACGAGGCTCACCCTGGGCCCCCTGGCTGGCCCGAGCGTCCCCGTGGGCGCCCTCCTTCAGCTGGATGGCCACAGGCAAACTCCAGCTGGCGACGGCGTGATGCTGACTCCACCACACGAAGCCCTGAGAGCACGGGCTCACTGGGGCGTCCCGGACATGTGGTGTCAGGCCCTGTGTCGCTCACGCCCACTATCCGTCCCCCCCTCCTGTGGAGACGTAGGGACATTTCCTGCCCAAGGGCCGCCAAGCGACAGCTCTGGAACCTCGCCGGGCACTCACGAGGAAGTCTGTCTTCATCTGCACAAGTCACGCGTGGCGACCAGACCTCCTCATGAATCCGCAGTCTACGCAGATGTGAATCCGGGCTGGGATCCGCGAGGAAGGCTGTGCCCTGGGGTCCTGGCAGCTCTGCCTGGGGAAGTAACATGGCCTTTGTGCCCTGGTGACCTCGCAGTGACCTGGCCGCCAGCACGCGTGAGGGGAGGGTGGGAGGCCAGCAGACCCCTTTGTGGAGCAACCGCAGCAGCGAGTGCTCGTGGCTCCTGTCCTGGGCGCGAGGATACACGCAAGCACCTCCTGAGGGGGCTTCGGGGGCCTGGTGTCCCTGGTGCTGGTGTCTGCACACACCACAGTCCTGAAGGTGGGCGGTCCCCACCATGGGCTGGGCACCTGTCCCGCGTTGTTTAAAGGTGAGCGAGCGCAAGAAGCTTACAAAGGCCCTGATCTGAACGGGAGCACAGGGACGCGGCCCACATGGCACGGCCTCAGCACTGCGAGAGTGTGGCTCGTCCACGTGCTCCTGCGGGAGGAGCTCCGGGGGCCACCAGCATCTCCGACACTGCCTTCCCTCCTGCCCCGCCAGCAGAGGGCGCCGTCAAACTGAGGTTCCGCTGTCTGGGGGAACCAAAACACCGCCCGGGCACCATGCTCCACCCCCACTGTACTCTGAACCGGGTGGAGCATCTCCTCATTTGTCTAAAAGGCAAGGACACCGTCTTTCCTGCCCCTTCTCTGCTCCACGCTGTGCCGTCATTTCTGTTCCTCCTCTGACCATTCCCAGGGCGGCACGTGTCTTAGGCTTTGTGAGTTTTGCCCTGCGTCCCCAGGCCCCACGTCTTTTTATTTACTTTGCGCCGTCTGTCACCACGCGGGAGTTTTCAGATCACGTTTGTAGTCGGCTTCACTCTCTCGCTGGTCTAACAGATGGTCCAAGGCAACGCTGGGAGCTACTTTGTGACATCTGAGCACGTGCCCCGTGCTCGCGAACTCAGAACGACAGGCACCATGGGGACAACGTCTGAGGTCTGTACAGTGGCCGATCGACCCTCCACGGCCCTGTTGGGCAGGGAGGCCTCGGAGAACAGGAGAGGTCAGAGGTACAGAGAAGGACATTGGGGGCCAGTTCCAAGGAGGATGGACACCGGGCCCCCGTGACGCAGGCTCGGCCGCAGTCCAGGAGGGGGAAGCTGATGGGCCACCCGGGCAGAGGGGCCAGCCTGGGCCAAGGGCACGGGGAGCCCCAGGTCCTGTGTGGGCCTCGCAAGGGGCCGAAGCCACACGTCAGGAGCGAGTTCACCAAACCTCTGCGGGTGGAGACACGCCGACGCGTCTTCCGAAGCTGCAAAGACTGAGCAGGTCGCTCTAAGAGGCAGTATTCGCACCGCACGGGGTGAACCACATCTGATGGTTTCTACCCACTTCCTGAGCACGTGGCGCAGAGATTCCCACGACGGCGATGGCACCGGCTCAGTCACCTGTTCCTCCTTCTCCACCCCCCACCGTCTGCTGGTCCGCTTGTCTCCAGGGGCAGGAACAGGAAGGGGATGGGGCCCGACAGCCAAACGGGTCTCCCAGACGGGGCTGGTGGGGAAGGGCCTGCTGGTCGTGATGCAGACACACACACACGCGCACGCACATGCGTGAGGCCCCCATGCCCAGAGCTGCCACGCGAGGGCCTGTCTCTGCCTCAGCTCATGTGTCTGTACCTGGGGGTGGACGCGCGGCTCGCCAATCTCCAGGAACCCCTCGCCTCGTGCGGCAGCCCGGGTCCTTCTGACCCTGGAACACAGCAGAGCTCCTGTCTTCCTCTGCTCCGGGTGCTGAGGCCTCACCTCGAGGACACACGCGTGGCTCCATGAGACATGACCTTCTGGATGGCAGCACGGGACGGGCAGAGGGTCACGAGCGAGCTTACTGCCTCAGGAGCTTGACCACGGTGGAGGGAGGGCGCCCACATGGGCTGCGCAGTGAGAGACGGCCTCCTGTGGTCAGAGCCATGCGGACGGGGGGAATTGGCAGACGGAGGGAGGGAGGAAGGGAGGCAGCTACAAACTTAGGGGCAAAGACA
>NW_025799486.1:0-1748 GCF_021613505.1 Equus quagga
TCAGGCAGAAGCCAAGTGCTCCTGACGCAGGTCGGAGATGCAGGAAAGGGGCGTATGGGGGGCAAATCTCAACACGCTGACTGTGTGAATCATCATAAGGCGGCGATTTTATTTCTTTTTAAAAACCCTCCGAAGGCAACAACAGCAGTATAAAATGAATGGGGTCATGGAATGGAAGTGTCTGAGAGTTTTGTTTGTTTTTGTTGAAGAAGATTAGCCCTAAGCATCTGCCGATCCTCCTCTTTTTGCTGAGGAAGACTGGGCCTGAGCTAACATCCGTGCCCATCTTCCTCTACTTTATATGTGGGGCGCCTACCACAGCATGGCTTGCCAAGTGGTGCCATGTCTGCACCTGGGATCCGAACTGGTGAACTCCGGGCCGCTGAAGCAGAACATGCTCACTTAACTGCTGCGCCACTGGGCCAGCCCCCATCTGAGTGTTTTGAGCTGGAAGGCAAAGGTATTAATTTTTCACCTGGAAAAATCCAGTAGTGGCCATTTCTAGGATGAGCAGTCAGCTAGGAGCAAGGGAATACTCCAAAGTAGGAGAGGAAAAGAGAAAGAGGAGGCAAGAAAGGACAGGACGAAAATAAACCAAGATGGACGAACAGTCATAACACGTGGAAACAGACAAACGGCACAGTTAAAAGATGAAGATCAGAAGGAAAAAGAGAATCGTGTCTATTCACAAGAGACACACATAAGACGTAAGGGTGCAGAGGGTGAACATCTTCTCAAAAGACGGAAAAGGGTAGAGGGGCCGTGGGGTGGCTGGACTGACGTGCACACAAGAGGTGGAGGTGTGGACAGTACTAGAGAGAGACAGGGACCGCGTCAGGGCAGGCGACCAGGGGAAACGACATGCCTCAGAGCTGGCCGATGCCGGCCCCAGGAGCCCCACACGGACACGGCAGACGCTGCAGGGAAAAGCAGAGGTCCAGCCCCCAGGGAGGCCGGGCCCAGCTCCCCGGAGCGATGACGGAGCTGACCGGACAACGAGAAACAAACAGCCTACTGCAGACACGGGAGATTTACAAGTTTAATCTCCGGGACAGAAATAGATGCGGCCCCAGCACAGCTGCAGCTCTCACATTCTTTTCCAACACACAGGACGCCGTTGGGGGCTGGCCACCTCCTGGGCCGCAAAACAGGTCTCAGCAGGTCCTGCAGGGACCGTGGGGCGCATTCCCCGACCTCCAGGGGACGCGGCCAGATGACTGGAATGAACAAAAGTGGCAAAAACACACACGTGTGTGTGTGAAAGGAGAGTCCTAAAGTACGGCTCAGGCCTCTTAAAAAATGACAACCAGCCGACCAAGGGGCATTCGGGTCCCCAAGCCTCTTGCCTGGGCTCCCACCCGCCCCGCCCCACGCAGGCCCCCTGCAGCCCCGATCAAGGGGCACGGCCTCACGGAGAGCTACTTCTGTAGAGGGCCCCAGCCGCCTGCTCCCTGACTCGACCCCACTCCTGGGACCTCAGACTCGCCCATGGGCCTCCCAGAACACACAGTGGGGCTGAGCGGTGCCCCCACGACCAAAATCCAAGCCCTGGGATAAAGCAAAGGCATCTCTTCTCCCGCAGAAGGGTGTGGGGGAGCCCAGCAGAAATCCGTCCAGCTGTGTCTCTGGGGTCACACCTCCCAACACCAGCCTCAGACGGTCAGGTCCCAGAGGGGTCAGACGGCACGTGCTGGGACATCAGATGGGTCCCTCCGACTCCAACGGGCCAGGACAGGGCACAGGTGGCA
>NW_025799487.1:0-1313 GCF_021613505.1 Equus quagga
GTCTGTCCCTGGGCCACGGTGGGTGTGGTTTTGGCTCAGTGCTGCTGTGCAGGGCTGTCACATCAGGACTCAGTGATTCTGACACTGTAACCCAATCCCCGTGGAACAGGACATCCCGGGCTGGGAGGAGGGGCATCAGCCTGTGTCCCTGGGTGCTGACTCGGGCCGAGTCTCGTGAAGGGTGGGCCCGAGGTCATCGTCCAGCCTTTGCTCTGCTCTGAGGCTTAGTCCACAGTGTGGTCCTCGTGCTTCCCACCGTCCATGGCAGATCCACCTCGCTCAGCACAGCCGGCCTGCAATAGGTGCCGGAACCTCAGGGCCGCCCTTTGCAGCCTCTCCTTTCTGATCACCGTGCCGTCCACATCTGCCTCTCGGCTCTCAACACTGAGGTGACCCTGCGTCAAACCCCTGACTGTTTTATTTGCCCTGTTGTGATCACAGGGCTCATTGTCGTGCGTCTGCAGGCTCTCCCCATAGCCCCCCAGTACAGCAGACTCAGGACAGCAACACCTCTGGACGTGTTGCTGTCGTCTGTGGGTCACGTCAGTGGGGCAGGACAGAAAGCGTTTACAAGTGACTCCTCCTCCTAGTGCTGGAGGGAAAACAGACAGGTGACACAGGGTGTCCCGGGACATGACTGAGGGGACGCGAGGCCGTCCCGAGATGTGACTGAAGGGGACATGGGGCCATGCTGAGACGTGACTGAGGGGATGCGGGGCCACCCTGAGACATGACTGAGGGGGACATGGGCCCCTCCCGAGACGTGAGTGAGGGGGACGAGGGACCGTCCCGGGACGTGAGTGAGGGGATGCAGGGCCGTTCTGAGACGTGACTGAGGGGATGCAGGGCCGTCCCGAGACGTGACTGAGGGGGACGTGGGGCCATCCCGAGACGTGACTGAGAGAACATGGGCCGTCCCTGAGATGGACTGATGGACTGAGGAGGACACTAGCCGGTCCCAGAGGCTGCAGCTGGGTGGTGAAGAGGCCCCCGTTGCAGGACGAGATGTGTAGGACACCCGCAGGTTTCAGTGGGGAGCCGTGTTGACTGTGTATCCTGGTGGCAAATTGGTAGTGCTGTTGGTATCTGGTGTTCCAGCCCCTGGTCCCTGTGGCATGAGGCGGTGGCTGCATGAGCTGTGCTCTGTCACTCGGCCTTGGGGAGGGTGGCTGACATGTGAGTGCCCCGTGGCGCATGGAGGGGACCCCCCACCTGGGCGTTCGGGCCTGCTGGTGGTGCCATTCCTCTGGGTAAGAACCACGCTGTGCCCGGTCACTGGGCCGGCCCTGAACCCTCTGTGGTGTTTCCTCGGC
>NW_025799488.1:0-1313 GCF_021613505.1 Equus quagga
GCCGAGGAAACACCACAGAGGGTTCAGGGCCGGCCCAGTGACCGGGCACAGCGTGGTTCTTACCCAGAGGAATGGCACCACCAGCAGGCCCGAACGCCCAGGTGGGGGGTCCCCTCCATGCGCCACGGGGCACTCACATGTCAGCCACCCTCCCCAAGGCCGAGTGACAGAGCACAGCTCATGCAGCCACCGCCTCATGCCACAGGGACCAGGGGCTGGAACACCAGATACCAACAGCACTACCAATTTGCCACCAGGATACACAGTCAACACGGCTCCCCACTGAAACCTGCGGGTGTCCTACACATCTCGTCCTGCAACGGGGGCCTCTTCACCACCCAGCTGCAGCCTCTGGGACCGGCTAGTGTCCTCCTCAGTCCATCAGTCCATCTCAGGGACGGCCCATGTTCTCTCAGTCACGTCTCGGGATGGCCCCACGTCCCCCTCAGTCACGTCTCGGGACGGCCCTGCATCCCCTCAGTCACGTCTCAGAACGGCCCTGCATCCCCTCACTCACGTCCCGGGACGGTCCCTCGTCCCCCTCACTCACGTCTCGGGAGGGGCCCATGTCCCCCTCAGTCATGTCTCAGGGTGGCCCCGCATCCCCTCAGTCACGTCTCAGCATGGCCCCATGTCCCCTTCAGTCACATCTCGGGACGGCCTCGCGTCCCCTCAGTCATGTCCCGGGACACCCTGTGTCACCTGTCTGTTTTCCCTCCAGCACTAGGAGGAGGAGTCACTTGTAAACGCTTTCTGTCCTGCCCCACTGACGTGACCCACAGACGACAGCAACACGTCCAGAGGTGTTGCTGTCCTGAGTCTGCTGTACTGGGGGGCTATGGGGAGAGCCTGCAGACGCACGACAATGAGCCCTGTGATCACAACAGGGCAAATAAAACAGTCAGGGGTTTGACGCAGGGTCACCTCAGTGTTGAGAGCCGAGAGGCAGATGTGGACGGCACGGTGATCAGAAAGGAGAGGCTGCAAAGGGCGGCCCTGAGGTTCCGGCACCTATTGCAGGCCGGCTGTGCTGAGCGAGGTGGATCTGCCATGGACGGTGGGAAGCACGAGGACCACACTGTGGACTAAGCCTCAGAGCAGAGCAAAGGCTGGACGATGACCTCGGGCCCACCCTTCACGAGACTCGGCCCGAGTCAGCACCCAGGGACACAGGCTGATGCCCCTCCTCCCAGCCCGGGATGTCCTGTTCCACGGGGATTGGGTTACAGTGTCAGAATCACTGAGTCCTGATGTGACAGCCCTGCACAGCAGCACTGAGCCAAAACCACACCCACCGTGGCCCAGGGACAGAC
>NW_025799489.1:0-1748 GCF_021613505.1 Equus quagga
TGCCACCTGTGCCCTGTCCTGGCCCGTTGGAGTCGGAGGGACCCATCTGATGTCCCAGCACGTGCCGTCTGACCCCTCTGGGACCTGACCGTCTGAGGCTGGTGTTGGGAGGTGTGACCCCAGAGACACAGCTGGACGGATTTCTGCTGGGCTCCCCCACACCCTTCTGCGGGAGAAGAGATGCCTTTGCTTTATCCCAGGGCTTGGATTTTGGTCGTGGGGGCACCGCTCAGCCCCACTGTGTGTTCTGGGAGGCCCATGGGCGAGTCTGAGGTCCCAGGAGTGGGGTCGAGTCAGGGAGCAGGCGGCTGGGGCCCTCTACAGAAGTAGCTCTCCGTGAGGCCGTGCCCCTTGATCGGGGCTGCAGGGGGCCTGCGTGGGGCGGGGCGGGTGGGAGCCCAGGCAAGAGGCTTGGGGACCCGAATGCCCCTTGGTCGGCTGGTTGTCATTTTTTAAGAGGCCTGAGCCGTACTTTAGGACTCTCCTTTCACACACACACGTGTGTGTTTTTGCCACTTTTGTTCATTCCAGTCATCTGGCCGCGTCCCCTGGAGGTCGGGGAATGCGCCCCACGGTCCCTGCAGGACCTGCTGAGACCTGTTTTGCGGCCCAGGAGGTGGCCAGCCCCCAACGGCGTCCTGTGTGTTGGAAAAGAATGTGAGAGCTGCAGCTGTGCTGGGGCCGCATCTATTTCTGTCCCGGAGATTAAACTTGTAAATCTCCCGTGTCTGCAGTAGGCTGTTTGTTTCTCGTTGTCCGGTCAGCTCCGTCATCGCTCCGGGGAGCTGGGCCCGGCCTCCCTGGGGGCTGGACCTCTGCTTTTCCCTGCAGCGTCTGCCGTGTCCGTGTGGGGCTCCTGGGGCCGGCATCGGCCAGCTCTGAGGCATGTCGTTTCCCCTGGTCGCCTGCCCTGACGCGGTCCCTGTCTCTCTCTAGTACTGTCCACACCTCCACCTCTTGTGTGCACGTCAGTCCAGCCACCCCACGGCCCCTCTACCCTTTTCCGTCTTTTGAGAAGATGTTCACCCTCTGCACCCTTACGTCTTATGTGTGTCTCTTGTGAATAGACACGATTCTCTTTTTCCTTCTGATCTTCATCTTTTAACTGTGCCGTTTGTCTGTTTCCACGTGTTATGACTGTTCGTCCATCTTGGTTTATTTTCGTCCTGTCCTTTCTTGCCTCCTCTTTCTCTTTTCCTCTCCTACTTTGGAGTATTCCCTTGCTCCTAGCTGACTGCTCATCCTAGAAATGGCCACTACTGGATTTTTCCAGGTGAAAAATTAATACCTTTGCCTTCCAGCTCAAAACACTCAGATGGGGGCTGGCCCAGTGGCGCAGCAGTTAAGTGAGCATGTTCTGCTTCAGCGGCCCGGAGTTCACCAGTTCGGATCCCAGGTGCAGACATGGCACCACTTGGCAAGCCATGCTGTGGTAGGCGCCCCACATATAAAGTAGAGGAAGATGGGCACGGATGTTAGCTCAGGCCCAGTCTTCCTCAGCAAAAAGAGGAGGATCGGCAGATGCTCAGGGCTAATCTTCTTCAACAAAAACAAACAAAACTCTCAGACACTTCCATTCCATGACCCCATTCATTTTATACTGCTGTTGTTGCCTTCGGAGGGTTTTTAAAAAGAAATAAAATCGCCGCCTTATGATGATTCACACAGTCAGCGTGTTGAGATTTGCCCCCCATACGCCCCTTTCCTGCATCTCCGACCTGCGTCAGGAGCACTTGGCTTCTGCCTGA
>NW_025799490.1:0-1748 GCF_021613505.1 Equus quagga
TCAGGCAGAAGCCAAGTGCTCCTGACGCAGGTCGGAGATGCAGGAAAGGGGCGTATGGGGGGCAAATCTCAACACGCTGACTGTGTGAATCATCATAAGGCGGCGATTTTATTTCTTTTTAAAAACCCTCCGAAGGCAACAACAGCAGTATAAAATGAATGGGGTCATGGAATGGAAGTGTCTGAGAGTTTTGTTTGTTTTTGTTGAAGAAGATTAGCCCTGAGCATCTGCCGATCCTCCTCTTTTTGCTGAGGAAGACTGGGCCTGAGCTAACATCCGTGCCCATCTTCCTCTACTTTATATGTGGGGCGCCTACCACAGCATGGCTTGCCAAGTGGTGCCATGTCTGCACCTGGGATCCGAACTGGTGAACTCCGGGCCGCTGAAGCAGAACATGCTCACTTAACTGCTGCGCCACTGGGCCAGCCCCCATCTGAGTGTTTTGAGCTGGAAGGCAAAGGTATTAATTTTTCACCTGGAAAAATCCAGTAGTGGCCATTTCTAGGATGAGCAGTCAGCTAGGAGCAAGGGAATACTCCAAAGTAGGAGAGGAAAAGAGAAAGAGGAGGCAAGAAAGGACAGGACGAAAATAAACCAAGATGGACGAACAGTCATAACACGTGGAAACAGACAAACGGCACAGTTAAAAGATGAAGATCAGAAGGAAAAAGAGAATCGTGTCTATTCACAAGAGACACACATAAGACGTAAGGGTGCAGAGGGTGAACATCTTCTCAAAAGACGGAAAAGGGTAGAGGGGCCGTGGGGTGGCTGGACTGACGTGCACACAAGAGGTGGAGGTGTGGACAGTACTAGAGAGAGACAGGGACCGCGTCAGGGCAGGCGACCAGGGGAAACGACATGCCTCAGAGCTGGCCGATGCCGGCCCCAGGAGCCCCACACGGACACGGCAGACGCTGCAGGGAAAAGCAGAGGTCCAGCCCCCAGGGAGGCCGGGCCCAGCTCCCCGGAGCGATGACGGAGCTGACCGGACAACGAGAAACAAACAGCCTACTGCAGACACGGGAGATTTACAAGTTTAATCTCCGGGACAGAAATAGATGCGGCCCCAGCACAGCTGCAGCTCTCACATTCTTTTCCAACACACAGGACGCCGTTGGGGGCTGGCCACCTCCTGGGCCGCAAAACAGGTCTCAGCAGGTCCTGCAGGGACCGTGGGGCGCATTCCCCGACCTCCAGGGGACGCGGCCAGATGACTGGAATGAACAAAAGTGGCAAAAACACACACGTGTGTGTGTGAAAGGAGAGTCCTAAAGTACGGCTCAGGCCTCTTAAAAAATGACAACCAGCCGACCAAGGGGCATTCGGGTCCCCAAGCCTCTTGCCTGGGCTCCCACCCGCCCCGCCCCACGCAGGCCCCCTGCAGCCCCGATCAAGGGGCACGGCCTCACGGAGAGCTACTTCTGTAGAGGGCCCCAGCCGCCTGCTCCCTGACTCGACCCCACTCCTGGGACCTCAGACTCGCCCATGGGCCTCCCAGAACACACAGTGGGGCTGAGCGGTGCCCCCACGACCAAAATCCAAGCCCTGGGATAAAGCAAAGGCATCTCTTCTCCCGCAGAAGGGTGTGGGGGAGCCCAGCAGAAATCCGTCCAGCTGTGTCTCTGGGGTCACACCTCCCAACACCAGCCTCAGACGGTCAGGTCCCAGAGGGGTCAGACGGCACGTGCTGGGACATCAGATGGGTCCCTCCGACTCCAACGGGCCAGGACAGGGCACAGGTGGCA
>NW_025799491.1:0-1514 GCF_021613505.1 Equus quagga
CTGCGTCTCCTCCCTCCCGGGGCACGAGTCCCTCCCCGCTGTGCTGCTCTGCTCTCCAACCCAGAAAGCAAGTGTTGCATCTTCAAGCCTCTCCCTGTCTTGATATGTGAAGCGTGTTGGCTCTCATTCTCAACGACACCAGAGTCCGGAGCCCTCGCCAGCCCGGCTGCTCCCTGCTTGCCGTCTTTCCCCCATGGTGCCTTCCTTCCATGTGTGTTTGTGCGTTTTGATCATGAACGCCTCACTTTCCTGGGAACTTGGGGTGTTTTCTGAGTCCCGAGTTGAGGATGGTTCCCCTCAGCGCATCTTGCTGCTTCCGGGCGCTGCTGATCTGCGGCAGCCTGACGTCGTCGGCTGGAGGGTTTGGGGACCAGGCACAGGATGTACATTTGGTTTGCACACTTGACTGGGAGTCTGCTGTGAGCTCTCGGGAGCTTCGCCACCACCCCCCGCCCCCAGCCCCTTGACGCAGCACCAGCTTCCAGGCCTGTGATTGTCCTTTCCTTCCTGGGGTCGGAGGTTGGTGGGGATTTGTTTCCAGTTCATTCTTCTCGCTGCAGGGGCCGCCCCCGGGATCCCGCTCAGGGGGCAGCCTCCGTCGAGGATGCTGGATGTGGCCTCCTGTCCCCGAGCTCTGCAACACTGTGAGGCGACGGTCACTTCACCCCCTTGAGTGCACTCCCTGAGGGCAGCGCCTGTCCAGCCTCTCCTGGCCTCGCTGGGCGCCCCTTCCCAGCGTCCGTGCCCTGACAGTCCTTCCTCTCTTGCCAGTCCGTGAGGCACTCAGGAAGATGTTTGTCAAGTGCTCTCCCCAGCATTTCCAGCTGCCTTCCTCAGAAGGGCTGGTCCGGGCCTCTGGGTCTTGACAGGGCCACAGAAAGAGCACACGTGTTAGCATTTACCTCTCCCTGAGTCGATCCTGCAAGCCCAGCACCAGAACTGGGTCGTCCAGCGTTGCGCTGTGCCTCAGGGAGTGAGTTGGTGGGAGACGCTTGGTTCCCCGTGAGTGTGAGAGACATGGAAGGTTCCCGGCTGGGAGAGACTCACTGTGGACAGAGGGAAACAGAGTCACGTGGCCAAGTTCTCTGAGGTAGCAGCTTTCCGAACAAAGCAGAAGGTGTTTTCCTTTCAGGGGAGCTCTTTGGCATGTGCGTTCCATCACTGCATATTGTTGGGGGCCTGCTCTGTGCCAGGCACTGGAGGGTAGCTGCACCTTCTAGTTGGGGTGACAGAAAAGCCTACAGAGCCTGACTGGGGTGACAGTACCTGTGAAGGGGCAGCAGGTGTGGTAGGATGTGTGTTCTGTCAGGGATGACCTCGTGACCTGGGGTGAGGTTCCTGTGAGGGGGCGGCAGGTGGGCTGGGATGTGTGGTGTGTAGGATGACCTTGTGACCTGGTGTGATGGTTACTATGAGGGGGCGGCAGGTGGGGTGGGATGTGTGGTCTGGTCTGTCGGGGATGACCTTGTGACCTGGGGTAACGGTTACTATGAGGGGGCGGCAGGTGGGGTGGG
>NW_025799492.1:0-1514 GCF_021613505.1 Equus quagga
CTGCGTCTCCTCCCTCCCGGGGCACGAGTCCCTCCCCGCTGTGCTGCTCTGCTCTCCAACCCAGAAAGCAAGTGTTGCATCTTCAAGCCTCTCCCTGTCTTGATATGTGAAGCGTGTTGGCTCTCATTCTCAACGACACCAGAGTCCGGAGCCCTCGCCAGCCCGGCTGCTCCCTGCTTGCCGTCTTTCCCCCATGGTGCCTTCCTTCCATGTGTGTTTGTGCGTTTTGATCATGAACGCCTCACTTTCCTGGGAACTTGGGGTGTTTTCTGAGTCCCGAGTTGAGGATGGTTCCCCTCAGCGCATCTTGCTGCTTCCGGGCGCTGCTGATCTGCGGCAGCCTGACGTCGTCGGCTGGAGGGTTTGGGGACCAGGCACAGGATGTACATTTGGTTTGCACACTTGACTGGGAGTCTGCTGTGAGCTCTCGGGAGCTTCGCCACCACCCCCCGCCCCCAGCCCCTTGACGCAGCACCAGCTTCCAGGCCTGTGATTGTCCTTTCCTTCCTGGGGTCGGAGGTTGGTGGGGATTTGTTTCCAGTTCATTCTTCTCGCTGCAGGGGCCGCCCCCGGGATCCCGCTCAGGGGGCAGCCTCCGTCGAGGATGCTGGATGTGGCCTCCTGTCCCCGAGCTCTGCAACACTGTGAGGCGACGGTCACTTCACCCCCTTGAGTGCACTCCCTGAGGGCAGCGCCTGTCCAGCCTCTCCTGGCCTCGCTGGGCGCCCCTTCCCAGCGTCCGTGCCCTGACAGTCCTTCCTCTCTTGCCAGTCCGTGAGGCACTCAGGAAGATGTTTGTCAAGTGCTCTCCCCAGCATTTCCAGCTGCCTTCCTCAGAAGGGCTGGTCCGGGCCTCTGGGTCTTGACAGGGCCACAGAAAGAGCACACGTGTTAGCATTTACCTCTCCCTGAGTCGATCCTGCAAGCCCAGCACCAGAACTGGGTCGTCCAGCGTTGCGCTGTGCCTCAGGGAGTGAGTTGGTGGGAGACGCTTGGTTCCCCGTGAGTGTGAGAGACATGGAAGGTTCCCGGCTGGGAGAGACTCACTGTGGACAGAGGGAAACAGAGTCACGTGGCCAAGTTCTCTGAGGTAGCAGCTTTCCGAACAAAGCAGAAGGTGTTTTCCTTTCAGGGGAGCTCTTTGGCATGTGCGTTCCATCACTGCATATTGTTGGGGGCCTGCTCTGTGCCAGGCACTGGAGGGTAGCTGCACCTTCTAGTTGGGGTGACAGAAAAGCCTACAGAGCCTGACTGGGGTGACAGTACCTGTGAAGGGGCAGCAGGTGTGGTAGGATGTGTGTTCTGTCAGGGATGACCTCGTGACCTGGGGTGAGGTTCCTGTGAGGGGGCGGCAGGTGGGCTGGGATGTGTGGTGTGTAGGATGACCTTGTGACCTGGTGTGATGGTTACTATGAGGGGGCGGCAGGTGGGGTGGGATGTGTGGTCTGGTCTGTCGGGGATGACCTTGTGACCTGGGGTAACGGTTACTATGAGGGGGCGGCAGGTGGGGTGGG
>NW_025799493.1:0-1514 GCF_021613505.1 Equus quagga
CCCACCCCACCTGCCGCCCCCTCATAGTAACCGTTACCCCAGGTCACAAGGTCATCCCCGACAGACCAGACCACACATCCCACCCCACCTGCCGCCCCCTCATAGTAACCATCACACCAGGTCACAAGGTCATCCTACACACCACACATCCCAGCCCACCTGCCGCCCCCTCACAGGAACCTCACCCCAGGTCACGAGGTCATCCCTGACAGAACACACATCCTACCACACCTGCTGCCCCTTCACAGGTACTGTCACCCCAGTCAGGCTCTGTAGGCTTTTCTGTCACCCCAACTAGAAGGTGCAGCTACCCTCCAGTGCCTGGCACAGAGCAGGCCCCCAACAATATGCAGTGATGGAACGCACATGCCAAAGAGCTCCCCTGAAAGGAAAACACCTTCTGCTTTGTTCGGAAAGCTGCTACCTCAGAGAACTTGGCCACGTGACTCTGTTTCCCTCTGTCCACAGTGAGTCTCTCCCAGCCGGGAACCTTCCATGTCTCTCACACTCACGGGGAACCAAGCGTCTCCCACCAACTCACTCCCTGAGGCACAGCGCAACGCTGGACGACCCAGTTCTGGTGCTGGGCTTGCAGGATCGACTCAGGGAGAGGTAAATGCTAACACGTGTGCTCTTTCTGTGGCCCTGTCAAGACCCAGAGGCCCGGACCAGCCCTTCTGAGGAAGGCAGCTGGAAATGCTGGGGAGAGCACTTGACAAACATCTTCCTGAGTGCCTCACGGACTGGCAAGAGAGGAAGGACTGTCAGGGCACGGACGCTGGGAAGGGGCGCCCAGCGAGGCCAGGAGAGGCTGGACAGGCGCTGCCCTCAGGGAGTGCACTCAAGGGGGTGAAGTGACCGTCGCCTCACAGTGTTGCAGAGCTCGGGGACAGGAGGCCACATCCAGCATCCTCGACGGAGGCTGCCCCCTGAGCGGGATCCCGGGGGCGGCCCCTGCAGCGAGAAGAATGAACTGGAAACAAATCCCCACCAACCTCCGACCCCAGGAAGGAAAGGACAATCACAGGCCTGGAAGCTGGTGCTGCGTCAAGGGGCTGGGGGCGGGGGGTGGTGGCGAAGCTCCCGAGAGCTCACAGCAGACTCCCAGTCAAGTGTGCAAACCAAATGTACATCCTGTGCCTGGTCCCCAAACCCTCCAGCCGACGACGTCAGGCTGCCGCAGATCAGCAGCGCCCGGAAGCAGCAAGATGCGCTGAGGGGAACCATCCTCAACTCGGGACTCAGAAAACACCCCAAGTTCCCAGGAAAGTGAGGCGTTCATGATCAAAACGCACAAACACACATGGAAGGAAGGCACCATGGGGGAAAGACGGCAAGCAGGGAGCAGCCGGGCTGGCGAGGGCTCCGGACTCTGGTGTCGTTGAGAATGAGAGCCAACACGCTTCACATATCAAGACAGGGAGAGGCTTGAAGATGCAACACTTGCTTTCTGGGTTGGAGAGCAGAGCAGCACAGCGGGGAGGGACTCGTGCCCCGGGAGGGAGGAGACGCAG
>NW_025799494.1:0-1514 GCF_021613505.1 Equus quagga
CCCACCCCACCTGCCGCCCCCTCATAGTAACCGTTACCCCAGGTCACAAGGTCATCCCCGACAGACCAGACCACACATCCCACCCCACCTGCCGCCCCCTCATAGTAACCATCACACCAGGTCACAAGGTCATCCTACACACCACACATCCCAGCCCACCTGCCGCCCCCTCACAGGAACCTCACCCCAGGTCACGAGGTCATCCCTGACAGAACACACATCCTACCACACCTGCTGCCCCTTCACAGGTACTGTCACCCCAGTCAGGCTCTGTAGGCTTTTCTGTCACCCCAACTAGAAGGTGCAGCTACCCTCCAGTGCCTGGCACAGAGCAGGCCCCCAACAATATGCAGTGATGGAACGCACATGCCAAAGAGCTCCCCTGAAAGGAAAACACCTTCTGCTTTGTTCGGAAAGCTGCTACCTCAGAGAACTTGGCCACGTGACTCTGTTTCCCTCTGTCCACAGTGAGTCTCTCCCAGCCGGGAACCTTCCATGTCTCTCACACTCACGGGGAACCAAGCGTCTCCCACCAACTCACTCCCTGAGGCACAGCGCAACGCTGGACGACCCAGTTCTGGTGCTGGGCTTGCAGGATCGACTCAGGGAGAGGTAAATGCTAACACGTGTGCTCTTTCTGTGGCCCTGTCAAGACCCAGAGGCCCGGACCAGCCCTTCTGAGGAAGGCAGCTGGAAATGCTGGGGAGAGCACTTGACAAACATCTTCCTGAGTGCCTCACGGACTGGCAAGAGAGGAAGGACTGTCAGGGCACGGACGCTGGGAAGGGGCGCCCAGCGAGGCCAGGAGAGGCTGGACAGGCGCTGCCCTCAGGGAGTGCACTCAAGGGGGTGAAGTGACCGTCGCCTCACAGTGTTGCAGAGCTCGGGGACAGGAGGCCACATCCAGCATCCTCGACGGAGGCTGCCCCCTGAGCGGGATCCCGGGGGCGGCCCCTGCAGCGAGAAGAATGAACTGGAAACAAATCCCCACCAACCTCCGACCCCAGGAAGGAAAGGACAATCACAGGCCTGGAAGCTGGTGCTGCGTCAAGGGGCTGGGGGCGGGGGGTGGTGGCGAAGCTCCCGAGAGCTCACAGCAGACTCCCAGTCAAGTGTGCAAACCAAATGTACATCCTGTGCCTGGTCCCCAAACCCTCCAGCCGACGACGTCAGGCTGCCGCAGATCAGCAGCGCCCGGAAGCAGCAAGATGCGCTGAGGGGAACCATCCTCAACTCGGGACTCAGAAAACACCCCAAGTTCCCAGGAAAGTGAGGCGTTCATGATCAAAACGCACAAACACACATGGAAGGAAGGCACCATGGGGGAAAGACGGCAAGCAGGGAGCAGCCGGGCTGGCGAGGGCTCCGGACTCTGGTGTCGTTGAGAATGAGAGCCAACACGCTTCACATATCAAGACAGGGAGAGGCTTGAAGATGCAACACTTGCTTTCTGGGTTGGAGAGCAGAGCAGCACAGCGGGGAGGGACTCGTGCCCCGGGAGGGAGGAGACGCAG
>NW_025799495.1:0-1879 GCF_021613505.1 Equus quagga
GAGGAGAAAGAGGGACGCCAGCGGTGTCCCCATCACAGCCAACACCTGCTCCTCCTGGGGCTGTGGTGAGGCAGAACATCTTGCCTCCATCCCGGGCTTTGAGCTCTGGGGCGTGGACATCAGGTGGCTTCCTCCTCAGGATGTGCCTGGGACCTCAGGAGCCAGATTATGTGACCAAAAAAATGGGGCTTGCACACAGCTGTGCCTACGCTACAGGCTCTGCCGCTCCTCCTACGCGGACACACAGGACACATGTGCGCACGCTCAGGCACACGACAGAGGGGAACCTCCTCAGGGTTCCTGGACACACCCAACACCCATCTCAGCTCTGCCAGAAATCAGAGGACGTCAACACTTCCCGAGAGGGTTTCAGCAGGAAGCTCGTCAGACTGGCCCCTGGTTTCCATTTCTGGGCTCTGTCAGCAGCCCTCCCTCCTTCCTGGAAGCAAGTGACCAAAAATCCACAATGTGCAGTCACTCTGGGCAAAGGGGGCAGCCTGTGTGTAAACCAGATGGTCTTACATTGGGAGAAGGGACCCGACCCTCAGTGTAGTCAGGGGCGGGTCCATGCAGACGTGTTCTCCATCTCGCTAGCGCCCCATCTCCCAGTAACACCCTTCTTCAGAGGCCCTTGGTCTCAGAGCTTTGCCAATGACACAGGAGCCCTGAGGTGCTGAAGAAAGGACATGGCACAGCCTGGGAACACTGCTGAGACCCTGGGCTGGGCACAGGCAGCCTGTCCTCTGTCCTGGCTCTAGGGAAGCAAGGCCACCTACAGAGGGCAAAGATGAGACCTCACACAGAGCAGCCTAGCCTGGATGCGAGACGCTTGCGGGCTCATCTGTTCTTGTCCCAGAGGCATGCTGCCTGAGGGGACACTGCAGGTCCCCTGGGTCCTTTGGCTCCAGTGTGGGCTCCAATAGGGTACCTCGCCCTGTTCCCAGTTTTCCTGATGGGGGAACAAGGCAAATCCAGGCACAACCTGACCCTGCTTAGGGGGCGACCCTCCTCCGACCGCCATTCCTCGAGCACGGGGGGCACCGCAGTCCACTCTGTCCATCTGACACCATCTCATGCTTTGGTGGGAACTCCAGCAAGATGTGAGCATTTTTCACATTTTCACTCAATGTTCCAGAGGCAGAAATGGGGGCAGGGACCGTCATCCCCACGAAACGACAGGATTTCTCTCTGTCTTACTTCTTACTGCGTGGACCGCACGCGGCCTGCTTTCATCTCATCATATCAGCGGTGCCGAGGGCCAACTTGGACCCGGGGTTCATCAGCAGCCTGTGGATGCCTTTACAGACCCGCGTCCTCCCCAGGCCTCAGGGAGACCGGAGGAGGGAGCACTCGTCACTGGGCCTCTGCTGCCTGAGGGAGTCAGGGTCCAGAGTGTGCGGGTGGATGGGGGAGCTCCTGGAGGACAAGGGGTCGGAGCCCAGAGAGGGGGCTCCCCCAGGTCTAAGGTGACGCCTCCTCAGCCACCTGCCCGTTCTCGAGGGGACTCAGATACGTGACTCAGGACTTGAAACCTTTGGAGGAAGGTGAACACATTGCTACATGTGACATCCCCTCGAGTCTTCATAGGACGCGGATTCTCTGAGCCGCCCATGAACTGGGCACTCAGTGCAGAACTGACATCCCGCACATGGAGACACGTGGGCCAGGTTCTCTGCATACAGAGGGATGGGCAGTCTCAGCAGGGATCACGAGCCCAGCAGTGATCAAGCCAGGCTGGGATGTGGGGAGTGGGGAGTGAGGAGGTGCTGGGGAACATTCCAGAAGAGGAGACTTGGACAGGTGGCTACGGAGGTAGAAGTGGGGGAGACGGACAACACATCCCCCGGGAATGCCCGGTGAGCAAAGCGTTCTCCCTGCA
>NW_025799496.1:0-1925 GCF_021613505.1 Equus quagga
TGCAGGGAGAACGCTTTGCTCACCGGGCATTCCCGGGGGATGTGTTGCCCGTCTCCCCCACTTCTACCTCCATAGCCACCTGTCCAAGTCTCCTCTTCTGGAATGTCCCCCAGTACCTCCTCCCTCCCCAATCCCCACATCCCAGCCTGGCTTGATCAACACTGGGCTTGTGCTCCCTGCTGAGCGTGGCCGTCCCTCTCTATGCAGAAAACCTGGCCCACGTGTCCCCACGTGCGGGAATTCAGTTCTGCACTGAGTGCCCAGTTCATGGGCGGCTCAGAGAATCCGTGTCCTGTGAAGACTCGAGGGGACGTCACATGTAGCAATATGTTGACCTTCCTCCAAAGGTTTCATGTCTTGAGCCACGTATCTGAGTCCCAGCGAGAAGGGGCAGGTGGATGAGGAGGCATCACCTTAGACCTGGGGGAGCCCCCTCTCTGGGCTCCGACCCCTTGTCCTCCAGGAGCCCCCCCACATCTCCCCGCACACTCTGAACCCTGATTCCCTCTGGCAGCAGAGGCCCAGTGCCGAGTGCTCCCTCCTCCGGTCTCCCTGAGACCAGGGGAGGACGCGGATCTGTAAAGGCATCCACAGGGTGCTGATGAAACTCGGGTCCAAGTTGGCCCTCGGCACTGTTGACATGATGAGATGAAAGCAGTCTGCATGCGGTCCATGCAGTAAGAAGTAAGATGGAGAGAAATCCTGACCTTTCATGGGGATGACGATCCCTGCCCCCATTTCTGCCTCTGGAACATTGAGTTAAAATCTGAAAAGTGCTCATGTCCTGCTGGAGTTCTCACCAAAGCATGAGACGGTGAGAGATGGACAGAGTGGACTGCGGTGCCCCTCGTGTGGGAGGAGGGGCCGTGTGATGAGGGTTGCCCCCTAAGCAGGGGTAGGCTGTGCCTGGATTTACCTTGTTCCCCCATCAGGAAAACTGGGAACAGGGCGGGGTGCCCCGATGGAGCCCACACTGGAGCCAAGGGACACAGGGGAGCTGCAGTGTCCCCTCAGCCAGCATCCCTCTGGGACAAGAACAGATGAGCCTGCTAGTGTCTGTCATCCGGGACAGGCTGCTCTGTGTGACGTCTCAGCTTTGCCCTCTGTAGGTGTCCTTGCCTCCCTAGAGCCATGATGATGGACAGGCTGCCTGTGGCCTGCCCAGGGTCTCAGCAGTGTTCCCAGGCTTGCCATGTCCTCTCTGCAGGACCTCAGTGCTCCTGTGTAGTGGGCAAAGCTCTGAGACCAGGGGCCTGGGAAGAAGGGTGTTTCTGGGAGATGGGGTACTAGGGAGATGGGCGCCTAGGGTGCTGGGGAGACGGAAAACAGGTCTGCATGGACCCGCCCCTGACAGCATTGAGGGTGGGGTCCCTTCTCCCAATGTAAGACCACCTGTTTTCCTCCCAGGCTGCCCTGTTTGCCCAAAGTGACTGCACCTTGCCGGTTTTTGGTCACTTGCTTCCACGAATGGAGGGAGGGCTGCTGACAGAGCCCAGAAATGGAAACCAGGGGCCAGATCAGACGAGCTTCCTCCTGAAACCCTTCGGGAAGTGTTCACGTCCTCTGGTTACTGGCAGAGCTGAGATGGGTGTTGGGTGTGTCTGGGAACCCTGAGGAGGTTCCTCTCTGTCGTCTGCCTGAGTTTGCGCACGTGTGTCCTGTGTGTCTGGGTGGGGGAGCGCCTGGGCCTGTTTGCGCAGACACAGCTGTGTGCAAGCCCCATTTTTCGGTCATATGTCTGGCTCCTGAGGTCCCAGGCACATCCTGAGGAGGGAGCCACCTGATGTCCACGCCCCAGAGCTCACAGCCCAGGATGGAGGCAAGATGTCCCTCCTCGCGACAGCCCCGGAGCAGCAAGTGTCGGCTGTGATGGGGACACGCTGGCGTCCCTCTTTCTCCTCTCCAGCACGCCTTCTCCCCGCTCA
>NW_025799497.1:0-1925 GCF_021613505.1 Equus quagga
TGAGCGGGGAGAAGGCGTGCTGGAGAGGAGAAAGAGGGACGCCAGCGTGTCCCCATCACAGCCGACACTTGCTGCTCCGGGGCTGTCGCGAGGAGGGACATCTTGCCTCCATCCTGGGCTGTGAGCTCTGGGGCGTGGACATCAGGTGGCTCCCTCCTCAGGATGTGCCTGGGACCTCAGGAGCCAGACATATGACCGAAAAATGGGGCTTGCACACAGCTGTGTCTGCGCAAACAGGCCCAGGCGCTCCCCCACCCAGACACACAGGACACACGTGCGCAAACTCAGGCAGACGACAGAGAGGAACCTCCTCAGGGTTCCCAGACACACCCAACACCCATCTCAGCTCTGCCAGTAACCAGAGGACGTGAACACTTCCCGAAGGGTTTCAGGAGGAAGCTCGTCTGATCTGGCCCCTGGTTTCCATTTCTGGGCTCTGTCAGCAGCCCTCCCTCCATTCGTGGAAGCAAGTGACCAAAAACCGGCAAGGTGCAGTCACTTTGGGCAAACAGGGCAGCCTGGGAGGAAAACAGGTGGTCTTACATTGGGAGAAGGGACCCCACCCTCAATGCTGTCAGGGGCGGGTCCATGCAGACCTGTTTTCCGTCTCCCCAGCACCCTAGGCGCCCATCTCCCTAGTACCCCATCTCCCAGAAACACCCTTCTTCCCAGGCCCCTGGTCTCAGAGCTTTGCCCACTACACAGGAGCACTGAGGTCCTGCAGAGAGGACATGGCAAGCCTGGGAACACTGCTGAGACCCTGGGCAGGCCACAGGCAGCCTGTCCATCATCATGGCTCTAGGGAGGCAAGGACACCTACAGAGGGCAAAGCTGAGACGTCACACAGAGCAGCCTGTCCCGGATGACAGACACTAGCAGGCTCATCTGTTCTTGTCCCAGAGGGATGCTGGCTGAGGGGACACTGCAGCTCCCCTGTGTCCCTTGGCTCCAGTGTGGGCTCCATCGGGGCACCCCGCCCTGTTCCCAGTTTTCCTGATGGGGGAACAAGGTAAATCCAGGCACAGCCTACCCCTGCTTAGGGGGCAACCCTCATCACACGGCCCCTCCTCCCACACGAGGGGCACCGCAGTCCACTCTGTCCATCTCTCACCGTCTCATGCTTTGGTGAGAACTCCAGCAGGACATGAGCACTTTTCAGATTTTAACTCAATGTTCCAGAGGCAGAAATGGGGGCAGGGATCGTCATCCCCATGAAAGGTCAGGATTTCTCTCCATCTTACTTCTTACTGCATGGACCGCATGCAGACTGCTTTCATCTCATCATGTCAACAGTGCCGAGGGCCAACTTGGACCCGAGTTTCATCAGCACCCTGTGGATGCCTTTACAGATCCGCGTCCTCCCCTGGTCTCAGGGAGACCGGAGGAGGGAGCACTCGGCACTGGGCCTCTGCTGCCAGAGGGAATCAGGGTTCAGAGTGTGCGGGGAGATGTGGGGGGGCTCCTGGAGGACAAGGGGTCGGAGCCCAGAGAGGGGGCTCCCCCAGGTCTAAGGTGATGCCTCCTCATCCACCTGCCCCTTCTCGCTGGGACTCAGATACGTGGCTCAAGACATGAAACCTTTGGAGGAAGGTCAACATATTGCTACATGTGACGTCCCCTCGAGTCTTCACAGGACACGGATTCTCTGAGCCGCCCATGAACTGGGCACTCAGTGCAGAACTGAATTCCCGCACGTGGGGACACGTGGGCCAGGTTTTCTGCATAGAGAGGGACGGCCACGCTCAGCAGGGAGCACAAGCCCAGTGTTGATCAAGCCAGGCTGGGATGTGGGGATTGGGGAGGGAGGAGGTACTGGGGGACATTCCAGAAGAGGAGACTTGGACAGGTGGCTATGGAGGTAGAAGTGGGGGAGACGGGCAACACATCCCCCGGGAATGCCCGGTGAGCAAAGCGTTCTCCCTGCA
>NW_025799498.1:0-4846 GCF_021613505.1 Equus quagga
CTTTGGTGCTCCTGTGTTAGGTGCATATATATTCATAAGTGTTATGTCCTCTTGGTGGGAAGTCCCTTTCATCATACTGCCCCTCTTTGTCTCTCATTGTCTTTTTATATCTTGAAGTCTGCTTTGTCTGATATGAGTATGGCAACACTTGCTTTCTTTTGTTTGCCATTTGTTTGGAGTATCATCTTGCATCCCTTCACTCTGAGCCTATGTTTGTCTTTAGAGCTGAGATGTGTTTGCTGGAGGCAGCATATTTTTGGGTCTTGTTTTTGAATCCATCCAGCCACTCTGTGTCTTTTGATTAGAGAATTCAATCCATTAACGTTTAGAGTGATTATCAATATGTGAGGCTCAATATTGCCATTTTATCTTTTGTTTTCCAGTTATTCTATATTTCCATTGTTTCTCTTCCTTTGTATTTCTGATTGCCATTTCATTTTGGTGGTTTTATGTGGAGATTTTCTCAGTTTTCTCTTTTTTATGAATTGTGGCTCTGCCCTGATTTTTTGTTTAGTGGTTACTGTGAGGTTTGTATAAAAGATTTCATAGGGCCAGCCCCATGGCATAGTGGTTATGTCCAGTGCATTCCACTTCAGTGGCCCAGATTTGAGGGTTTGAATCCTGGGCATGGACCTACACCACTCCTCAAGCCAAGCTGTGGTGGTGACCCACATACAAAATAGAGGAAGATTGGCACAGATGTTAGCTCAGGGCTAATCTTCCTGAAGCAAAAAAAGAGGAAGATTGGCAACAGATGTTAGCTTAGAGCAAATATTCCTCATTAAAAAAAGACAACCACAGACAAAAGATCTCATAGATGAGATAGTACATTTTCTGATAGCCTCTTATCTCCATTCACCGAAGCAGGTTCCATCCCTTTCCTCTTCCCCTTTTGAGTTATTGTTGTCACAAATTATCCTGCTTTGTTACTAAATTGAAGTGTTTATAGTTACTTTTGATGTGTTCCTTCCCTTTATCTTTTAAGTTATAAGTATTTGCTACCCTGTTTTGAAAGAGATCTGTAGTTTTCTGATTTTTTCTGTCTATCTCCTTGCTCAAAGCTTTGTAGACCTTTGCCTTTTTGTTTCAAGTATGAGGGCATCCTTCATCATTTCTTGTAGGGGAGATCTAGGCAATGAACTCCCTTAGCTTTTGTTTATCTTGGAAAACTTTTATTTCTCCATTGTATCTGAAGGATAGTTTTGCTGCATAGAATATTCTTGGCTGAAAGTTTTTATCTTTCAGTATTTTAAATATGTCATTCCATTCTCTCCTAGAGTATAAGATTTCTGCCAAGGAATCTACTGAAAGCCTGATAGGGGTTTCTTTGTAGGTTATCTTCTACCTTGCTGCTCTTAATATTTTCCTTTGCTGTTGGCTTTGCCAGTTTTCCTAATATATGCCTTGGAGAAGGTCTTTTAGCAGTGATGTGATTAGGAGTTCTATTGTCTTCATGTATTTGTAAGTCTGGCTCCTTCTCCAGGTTTGGGAAGTTCTCAGCTATTATTTCTTTGAACAAGCTCTCTGCTCCTTTCTCCCTCTGGAATACTCACAATCCTTATGTTGCATTTCCTAATTGAGTTGGATATTTCTTGAAGAATTCCTTCATTTTTAAAAAATCTTAGCTCTCTCTCCTCCTGCATCTGAAGCATTTCTATATTTCTATCCTCTAAGTCACTAATTCTTTTCTTCATAACATTAGCTCTATTTTTTAAGGATTCTAGATTTTTAAAAAAAATCTCATTGTGTTCTTCATATCCAGAATTTCTGCTTGCTTATTTTTTATAGTTTCAATCTCTTTGGTGAAGTAGTCCTTCTTCTTATTAATGTTGTTCCTGAGCTCATTGAACTGTCTTTCAGAGTTTTTTTGTAACTTGTTGAGTTTCTTTATGATTGCTATTTTGAATTCTCTATCATTTAGATTGTAAATTTTTGTGACTTCAAGGTTGGTGTTGGAGATTTGTCATTTTCCCTCTGCTCTGAGTTTTTGCTGTAGTTTCTCATGGTATTTGATGAATTAATCTTTTACTGGTGCATTTGTGGTAGTATCAGGTCTCAGATTCCACCTGCTATCTCTAGGGGGAAGCAGGAGCTGTGTTTCTGATCCCACCCTATCTGCTAGAAGTTGTGCAGCTATGGTGTGCCCATGGGCCGTGAAAGCGTTTTCACGCAGGCTCAGGGCTGCTTCTGCACCAAGGTGCTTTCCCACTTGTGGGGCTGCAGCAGTACGATGGGCACTAGTGTTGGCTGGGAAAGCATTTGCATGCATGTGTATTTCTGCCACCACCTGTTCTTACAGTCACCCTGGCCTCTCTGCTTGGTCAGTGGGGCTTCTTTGCAGGGTCTGAGCCTGGGCCACTCATTGGGACTGCAGTGGCAGGGTGGGCTCTCCCACTAGCTGGGAAAGCATTTGCACATGGGCCCAGGGCTGCTGGGGAAGGGTAGGAGAGTGCTCACCTATTTCCACCACTTACTGGGGGGGCCAGTCTATCCACCTAGAGATGTATAGCTGTGTGGGTCTCTCTGGTGTCCTGTTGTGCTGTGTAGGTATCTTCTGTTTGTCAATGAATGTCCATTAGTTGTAGTTCAAAGGGGGAGAGATAAAGAGAACAGCTCGCTCTGCCATGTTGCTGACATCAAAACCTCTGCTCTGATTTTTTTGTTTATTGGATACCATGAGGTTTGTATAATAGATCTCACAGATGAGATAGTCCATTTTCTCATAGCTTCTTATTTCCATTAGCCTAAGCAGGTTCTGTCCCTTTCCTCTTCTCCTTCTGAGTTATTGTTGTCACAAATTATTCTTTTTTGTTTTGTGAGTTTGTGACTAGATTGAAGCATTTATAGTTATTTTTGATGCTCTCCTCTTTATCTTTTGTGTTACAGTTAATTGTTTGCTCATCTATTCTGATAGACAGCTGCAATTTTCTGATCTTGTCTTTCTATTTATCTTCTTGCTCAAAGCCTTATAAACCTTTGCTTTTTTGTTTCAGGTTGGAGGGCTCCCTTCATCATTTCCTTTAAGGCAGGGCTAGTGGCAATGAACTCCCTTAGCCTTTGTTTATCTTGGAAAGCTTTCATTTTTCCATCATGTCTGAAGGATAATTTCAATGGGTAGAGTATTCTTGGCTGATAGTTTTGTCTTTCAGTATTTCAAATATATCTTAGCCTGTAGGGTTTCTGCTGAGAAATCCACTGAAAGTCCGATGGGGTTTCCTTTGTAGGTGATTTTCTTCTGTCTTGCTGCTCTTAATATTTTTACTTTGTCATTTCCTTTTGACAGTTTTACTAATGTATGCCTTGGAGAAGGTCTTTTTGCATCAATGCAATTAGAAGTTCTACTGGCTTCAGGTACTTGTAAGTCCAGTTACTTCCCCAGGTGTGGGAAGTTCTCAGCTATTATTTCTTTGAACAAACTCTCTGCTCCTTTCTCCCTCCCTTCTCCCTCTGGAATACCTATAATCCTTATGTTACTTTTCCTAATTGATTTGAATATTTCTCAAATAATTTTTTCTTTTTAAAAAATCTTAGTTCTCTCTCCTCCTCCACCTGAAGCATTTCTATATTTCTATCTTCTAATTCACTAATTCTGTCCTCCACAGGATCTGCTTTATTTTGTATGGTTTCTACATTATTTTTTATCTCATTAATTGTGTTCTTCATATCTGGAATTTCTGTATAGTTTTTTTTAAGGGCTTCAATCTCTTTGGTGAAGTATTCCTCTGTTCATTAACTTTATTCCTGAACTCATTGAACTGTCTTTCTGGGTTTTCTTGTAACTCACTGAGTTTCTTTATCATAACTATTTTGAATTCTCTATCATTTAGATTATAATCTTCTGTGACTTCAGGATTGGTTGCTGGAGACATCATTTTCCTTCTGTTCTGCAGTGTTACTGTAGTTCTTCATGGTGTTTGATGAATTGATCCTCTGCTGGTACATTTGTGGTAGTATCAGCTTGCAGATTCCACCAGGCTCCACTTCAGGGGGTCGGGGGGGGGGGGGGACAACAGGTGCTGTGTTTTCTGATCCTGCACCATCTGCTGGTAGTTGTGCCTATCTGGCTGCTCTCTGTCCCCACAGGCTGGCCACAGCTCGGGGAGTTGAACTCATGTGGGTGGGGCCTCTGTGCTTGGTGGGAAGGTTGTGGCTGGGTGCTGCACTTGGTGGGTGGGTTGCTTTCATGCTGGCGGGGGCCTCTGCACTTGGCAGGTGGGTCTAGCTGAGCTGCCGTGGTTGGTTGGTGGGGCACCTTCATGGGGGCTAAGCTGCTGCCACTCAGTGGATGGCGTTTGCATGGGCAGGGCTGCCTCAGTAGGTGAGTGCACCTGCGTGCTGGGCTACCACTCTGAAAGTATTTGCACATGGGCTTGGATGCCTCTGCTCCCACTCAGTTGCACTGGCTGCTGTGTGAGGATCCACAACCTGGATCACAGCTGCCAGGGAGAGGGAGGGGTCTGCTCACCTAGTTGTACAGCTTCCTGGGGACCCAGTCTGGCCACCTTCAGATGTATGTCTATGTGGATCTCTCAAGCATCCTGTTGTGTTGTGTAGGGAATCTTCTGTTGGTTAATGAATGTCCGTTTAGTTGTAACTTAGAGGGGAGAGACATAGGGAACAACTCACTCTGCCATGATGCTGATGTCACTCTTCTGTGGCTTCTTTTACTCAAAATAACTGTTTTGACATCATTCATGTAGTTGTGTGTGCCAACATTTCATTCTTTTCATTGCTGCTGGACTATCTAGTCCACACACAGGCATGCCAAAACGCACATTTATTTTCCCACAACTGGACTTATTTTGTATCTTGAGCCAGTGTTATGACTGATGCAAAAAATGTAATT
>NW_025799499.1:0-4847 GCF_021613505.1 Equus quagga
AATTACATTTTTTGCATCAGTCATAACACTGGCTCAAGATACAAAATAAGTCCAGTTGTGGGAAAATAAATGTGCGTTTTGGCATGCCTGTGTGTGGACTAGATAGTCCAGCAGCAATGAAAAGAATGAAATGTTGGCACACACAACTACATGAATGATGTCAAAACAGTTATTTTGAGTAAAAGAAGCCACAGAAGAGTGACATCAGCATCATGGCAGAGTGAGTTGTTCCCTATGTCTCTCCCCTCTAAGTTACAACTAAACGGACATTCATTAACCAACAGAAGATTCCCTACACAACACAACAGGATGCTTGAGAGATCCACATAGACATACATCTGAAGGTGGCCAGACTGGGTCCCCAGGAAGCTGTACAACTAGGTGAGCAGACCCCTCCCTCTCCCTGGCAGCTGTGATCCAGGTTGTGGATCCTCACACAGCAGCCAGTGCAACTGAGTGGGAGCAGAGGCATCCAAGCCCATGTGCAAATACTTTCAGAGTGGTAGCCCAGCACGCAGGTGCACTCACCTACTGAGGCAGCCCTGCCCATGCAAACGCCATCCACTGAGTGGCAGCAGCTTAGCCCCCATGAAGGTGCCCCACCAACCAACCACGGCAGCTCAGCTAGACCCACCTGCCAAGTGCAGAGGCCCCCGCCAGCATGAAAGCAACCCACCCACCAAGTGCAGCACCCAGCCACAACCTTCCCACCAAGCACAGAGGCCCCACCCACATGAGTTCAACTCCCCGAGCTGTGGCCAGCCTGTGGGGACAGAGAGCAGCCAGATAGGCACAACTACCAGCAGATGGTGCAGGATCAGAAAACACAGCACCTGTTGTCCCCCCCCCCCCCCGACCCCCTGAAGTGGAGCCTGGTGGAATCTGCAAGCTGATACTACCACAAATGTACCAGCAGAGGATCAATTCATCAAACACCATGAAGAACTACAGTAACACTGCAGAACAGAAGGAAAATGATGTCTCCAGCAACCAATCCTGAAGTCACAGAAGATTATAATCTAAATGATAGAGAATTCAAAATAGTTATGATAAAGAAACTCAGTGAGTTACAAGAAAACCCAGAAAGACAGTTCAATGAGTTCAGGAATAAAGTTAATGAACAGAGGAATACTTCACCAAAGAGATTGAAGCCCTTAAAAAAAAACTATACAGAAATTCCAGATATGAAGAACACAATTAATGAGATAAAAAATAATGTAGAAACCATACAAAATAAAGCAGATCCTGTGGAGGACAGAATTAGTGAATTAGAAGATAGAAATATAGAAATGCTTCAGGTGGAGGAGGAGAGAGAACTAAGATTTTTTAAAAAGAAAAAATTATTTGAGAAATATTCAAATCAATTAGGAAAAGTAACATAAGGATTATAGGTATTCCAGAGGGAGAAGGGAGGGAGAAAGGAGCAGAGAGTTTGTTCAAAGAAATAATAGCTGAGAACTTCCCACACCTGGGGAAGTAACTGGACTTACAAGTACCTGAAGCCAGTAGAACTTCTAATTGCATTGATGCAAAAAGACCTTCTCCAAGGCATACATTAGTAAAACTGTCAAAAGGAAATGACAAAGTAAAAATATTAAGAGCAGCAAGACAGAAGAAAATCACCTACAAAGGAAACCCCATCGGACTTTCAGTGGATTTCTCAGCAGAAACCCTACAGGCTAAGATATATTTGAAATACTGAAAGACAAAACTATCAGCCAAGAATACTCTACCCATTGAAATTATCCTTCAGACATGATGGAAAAATGAAAGCTTTCCAAGATAAACAAAGGCTAAGGGAGTTCATTGCCACTAGCCCTGCCTTAAAGGAAATGATGAAGGGAGCCCTCCAACCTGAAACAAAAAAGCAAAGGTTTATAAGGCTTTGAGCAAGAAGATAAATAGAAAGACAAGATCAGAAAATTGCAGCTGTCTATCAGAATAGATGAGCAAACAATTAACTGTAACACAAAAGATAAAGAGGAGAGCATCAAAAATAACTATAAATGCTTCAATCTAGTCACAAACTCACAAAACAAAAAAGAATAATTTGTGACAACAATAACTCAGAAGGAGAAGAGGAAAGGGACAGAACCTGCTTAGGCTAATGGAAATAAGAAGCTATGAGAAAATGGACTATCTCATCTGTGAGATCTATTATACAAACCTCATGGTATCCAATAAACAAAAAAATCAGAGCAGAGGTTTTGATGTCAGCAACATGGCAGAGCGAGCTGTTCTCTTTATCTCTCCCCCTTTGAACTACAACTAATGGACATTCATTGACAAACAGAAGATACCTACACAGCACAACAGGACACCAGAGAGACCCACACAGCTATACATCTCTAGGTGGATAGACTGGCCCCCCCAGTAAGTGGTGGAAATAGGTGAGCACTCTCCTACCCTTCCCCAGCAGCCCTGGGCCCATGTGCAAATGCTTTCCCAGCTAGTGGGAGAGCCCACCCTGCCACTGCAGTCCCAATGAGTGGCCCAGGCTCAGACCCTGCAAAGAAGCCCCACTGACCAAGCAGAGAGGCCAGGGTGACTGTAAGAACAGGTGGTGGCAGAAATACACATGCATGCAAATGCTTTCCCAGCCAACACTAGTGCCCATCGTACTGCTGCAGCCCCACAAGTGGGAAAGCACCTTGGTGCAGAAGCAGCCCTGAGCCTGCGTGAAAACGCTTTCACGGCCCATGGGCACACCATAGCTGCACAACTTCTAGCAGATAGGGTGGGATCAGAAACACAGCTCCTGCTTCCCCCTAGAGATAGCAGGTGGAATCTGAGACCTGATACTACCACAAATGCACCAGTAAAAGATTAATTCATCAAATACCATGAGAAACTACAGCAAAAACTCAGAGCAGAGGGAAAATGACAAATCTCCAACACCAACCTTGAAGTCACAAAAATTTACAATCTAAATGATAGAGAATTCAAAATAGCAATCATAAAGAAACTCAACAAGTTACAAAAAAACTCTGAAAGACAGTTCAATGAGCTCAGGAACAACATTAATAAGAAGAAGGACTACTTCACCAAAGAGATTGAAACTATAAAAAATAAGCAAGCAGAAATTCTGGATATGAAGAACACAATGAGATTTTTTTTAAAAATCTAGAATCCTTAAAAAATAGAGCTAATGTTATGAAGAAAAGAATTAGTGACTTAGAGGATAGAAATATAGAAATGCTTCAGATGCAGGAGGAGAGAGAGCTAAGATTTTTTAAAAATGAAGGAATTCTTCAAGAAATATCCAACTCAATTAGGAAATGCAACATAAGGATTGTGAGTATTCCAGAGGGAGAAAGGAGCAGAGAGCTTGTTCAAAGAAATAATAGCTGAGAACTTCCCAAACCTGGAGAAGGAGCCAGACTTACAAATACATGAAGACAATAGAACTCCTAATCACATCACTGCTAAAAGACCTTCTCCAAGGCATATATTAGGAAAACTGGCAAAGCCAACAGCAAAGGAAAATATTAAGAGCAGCAAGGTAGAAGATAACCTACAAAGAAACCCCTATCAGGCTTTCAGTAGATTCCTTGGCAGAAATCTTATACTCTAGGAGAGAATGGAATGACATATTTAAAATACTGAAAGATAAAAACTTTCAGCCAAGAATATTCTATGCAGCAAAACTATCCTTCAGATACAATGGAGAAATAAAAGTTTTCCAAGATAAACAAAAGCTAAGGGAGTTCATTGCCTAGATCTCCCCTACAAGAAATGATGAAGGATGCCCTCATACTTGAAACAAAAAGGCAAAGGTCTACAAAGCTTTGAGCAAGGAGATAGACAGAAAAAATCAGAAAACTACAGATCTCTTTCAAAACAGGGTAGCAAATACTTATAACTTAAAAGATAAAGGGAAGGAACACATCAAAAGTAACTATAAACACTTCAATTTAGTAACAAAGCAGGATAATTTGTGACAACAATAACTCAAAAGGGGAAGAGGAAAGGGATGGAACCTGCTTCGGTGAATGGAGATAAGAGGCTATCAGAAAATGTACTATCTCATCTATGAGATCTTTTGTCTGTGGTTGTCTTTTTTTAATGAGGAATATTTGCTCTAAGCTAACATCTGTTGCCAATCTTCCTCTTTTTTTGCTTCAGGAAGATTAGCCCTGAGCTAACATCTGTGCCAATCTTCCTCTATTTTGTATGTGGGTCACCACCACAGCTTGGCTTGAGGAGTGGTGTAGGTCCATGCCCAGGATTCAAACCCTCAAATCTGGGCCACTGAAGTGGAATGCACTGGACATAACCACTATGCCATGGGGCTGGCCCTATGAAATCTTTTATACAAACCTCACAGTAACCACTAAACAAAAAATCAGGGCAGAGCCACAATTCATAAAAAAGAGAAAACTGAGAAAATCTCCACATAAAACCACCAAAATGAAATGGCAATCAGAAATACAAAGGAAGAGAAACAATGGAAATATAGAATAACTGGAAAACAAAAGATAAAATGGCAATATTGAGCCTCACATATTGATAATCACTCTAAACGTTAATGGATTGAATTCTCTAATCAAAAGACACAGAGTGGCTGGATGGATTCAAAAACAAGACCCAAAAATATGCTGCCTCCAGCAAACACATCTCAGCTCTAAAGACAAACATAGGCTCAGAGTGAAGGGATGCAAGATGATACTCCAAACAAATGGCAAACAAAAGAAAGCAAGTGTTGCCATACTCATATCAGACAAAGCAGACTTCAAGATATAAAAAGACAATGAGAGACAAAGAGGGGCAGTATGATGAAAGGGACTTCCCACCAAGAGGACATAACACTTATGAATATATATGCACCTAACACAGGAGCACCAAAG
>NW_025799500.1:0-4847 GCF_021613505.1 Equus quagga
CTTTGGTGCTCCTGTGTTAGGTGCATATATATTCATAAGTGTTATGTCCTCTTGGTGGGAAGTCCCTTTCATCATACTGCCCCTCTTTGTCTCTCATTGTCTTTTTATATCTTGAAGTCTGCTTTGTCTGATATGAGTATGGCAACACTTGCTTTCTTTTGTTTGCCATTTGTTTGGAGTATCATCTTGCATCCCTTCACTCTGAGCCTATGTTTGTCTTTAGAGCTGAGATGTGTTTGCTGGAGGCAGCATATTTTTGGGTCTTGTTTTTGAATCCATCCAGCCACTCTGTGTCTTTTGATTAGAGAATTCAATCCATTAACGTTTAGAGTGATTATCAATATGTGAGGCTCAATATTGCCATTTTATCTTTTGTTTTCCAGTTATTCTATATTTCCATTGTTTCTCTTCCTTTGTATTTCTGATTGCCATTTCATTTTGGTGGTTTTATGTGGAGATTTTCTCAGTTTTCTCTTTTTTATGAATTGTGGCTCTGCCCTGATTTTTTGTTTAGTGGTTACTGTGAGGTTTGTATAAAAGATTTCATAGGGCCAGCCCCATGGCATAGTGGTTATGTCCAGTGCATTCCACTTCAGTGGCCCAGATTTGAGGGTTTGAATCCTGGGCATGGACCTACACCACTCCTCAAGCCAAGCTGTGGTGGTGACCCACATACAAAATAGAGGAAGATTGGCACAGATGTTAGCTCAGGGCTAATCTTCCTGAAGCAAAAAAAGAGGAAGATTGGCAACAGATGTTAGCTTAGAGCAAATATTCCTCATTAAAAAAAGACAACCACAGACAAAAGATCTCATAGATGAGATAGTACATTTTCTGATAGCCTCTTATCTCCATTCACCGAAGCAGGTTCCATCCCTTTCCTCTTCCCCTTTTGAGTTATTGTTGTCACAAATTATCCTGCTTTGTTACTAAATTGAAGTGTTTATAGTTACTTTTGATGTGTTCCTTCCCTTTATCTTTTAAGTTATAAGTATTTGCTACCCTGTTTTGAAAGAGATCTGTAGTTTTCTGATTTTTTCTGTCTATCTCCTTGCTCAAAGCTTTGTAGACCTTTGCCTTTTTGTTTCAAGTATGAGGGCATCCTTCATCATTTCTTGTAGGGGAGATCTAGGCAATGAACTCCCTTAGCTTTTGTTTATCTTGGAAAACTTTTATTTCTCCATTGTATCTGAAGGATAGTTTTGCTGCATAGAATATTCTTGGCTGAAAGTTTTTATCTTTCAGTATTTTAAATATGTCATTCCATTCTCTCCTAGAGTATAAGATTTCTGCCAAGGAATCTACTGAAAGCCTGATAGGGGTTTCTTTGTAGGTTATCTTCTACCTTGCTGCTCTTAATATTTTCCTTTGCTGTTGGCTTTGCCAGTTTTCCTAATATATGCCTTGGAGAAGGTCTTTTAGCAGTGATGTGATTAGGAGTTCTATTGTCTTCATGTATTTGTAAGTCTGGCTCCTTCTCCAGGTTTGGGAAGTTCTCAGCTATTATTTCTTTGAACAAGCTCTCTGCTCCTTTCTCCCTCTGGAATACTCACAATCCTTATGTTGCATTTCCTAATTGAGTTGGATATTTCTTGAAGAATTCCTTCATTTTTAAAAAATCTTAGCTCTCTCTCCTCCTGCATCTGAAGCATTTCTATATTTCTATCCTCTAAGTCACTAATTCTTTTCTTCATAACATTAGCTCTATTTTTTAAGGATTCTAGATTTTTAAAAAAAATCTCATTGTGTTCTTCATATCCAGAATTTCTGCTTGCTTATTTTTTATAGTTTCAATCTCTTTGGTGAAGTAGTCCTTCTTCTTATTAATGTTGTTCCTGAGCTCATTGAACTGTCTTTCAGAGTTTTTTTGTAACTTGTTGAGTTTCTTTATGATTGCTATTTTGAATTCTCTATCATTTAGATTGTAAATTTTTGTGACTTCAAGGTTGGTGTTGGAGATTTGTCATTTTCCCTCTGCTCTGAGTTTTTGCTGTAGTTTCTCATGGTATTTGATGAATTAATCTTTTACTGGTGCATTTGTGGTAGTATCAGGTCTCAGATTCCACCTGCTATCTCTAGGGGGAAGCAGGAGCTGTGTTTCTGATCCCACCCTATCTGCTAGAAGTTGTGCAGCTATGGTGTGCCCATGGGCCGTGAAAGCGTTTTCACGCAGGCTCAGGGCTGCTTCTGCACCAAGGTGCTTTCCCACTTGTGGGGCTGCAGCAGTACGATGGGCACTAGTGTTGGCTGGGAAAGCATTTGCATGCATGTGTATTTCTGCCACCACCTGTTCTTACAGTCACCCTGGCCTCTCTGCTTGGTCAGTGGGGCTTCTTTGCAGGGTCTGAGCCTGGGCCACTCATTGGGACTGCAGTGGCAGGGTGGGCTCTCCCACTAGCTGGGAAAGCATTTGCACATGGGCCCAGGGCTGCTGGGGAAGGGTAGGAGAGTGCTCACCTATTTCCACCACTTACTGGGGGGGCCAGTCTATCCACCTAGAGATGTATAGCTGTGTGGGTCTCTCTGGTGTCCTGTTGTGCTGTGTAGGTATCTTCTGTTTGTCAATGAATGTCCATTAGTTGTAGTTCAAAGGGGGAGAGATAAAGAGAACAGCTCGCTCTGCCATGTTGCTGACATCAAAACCTCTGCTCTGATTTTTTTGTTTATTGGATACCATGAGGTTTGTATAATAGATCTCACAGATGAGATAGTCCATTTTCTCATAGCTTCTTATTTCCATTAGCCTAAGCAGGTTCTGTCCCTTTCCTCTTCTCCTTCTGAGTTATTGTTGTCACAAATTATTCTTTTTTGTTTTGTGAGTTTGTGACTAGATTGAAGCATTTATAGTTATTTTTGATGCTCTCCTCTTTATCTTTTGTGTTACAGTTAATTGTTTGCTCATCTATTCTGATAGACAGCTGCAATTTTCTGATCTTGTCTTTCTATTTATCTTCTTGCTCAAAGCCTTATAAACCTTTGCTTTTTTGTTTCAGGTTGGAGGGCTCCCTTCATCATTTCCTTTAAGGCAGGGCTAGTGGCAATGAACTCCCTTAGCCTTTGTTTATCTTGGAAAGCTTTCATTTTTCCATCATGTCTGAAGGATAATTTCAATGGGTAGAGTATTCTTGGCTGATAGTTTTGTCTTTCAGTATTTCAAATATATCTTAGCCTGTAGGGTTTCTGCTGAGAAATCCACTGAAAGTCCGATGGGGTTTCCTTTGTAGGTGATTTTCTTCTGTCTTGCTGCTCTTAATATTTTTACTTTGTCATTTCCTTTTGACAGTTTTACTAATGTATGCCTTGGAGAAGGTCTTTTTGCATCAATGCAATTAGAAGTTCTACTGGCTTCAGGTACTTGTAAGTCCAGTTACTTCCCCAGGTGTGGGAAGTTCTCAGCTATTATTTCTTTGAACAAACTCTCTGCTCCTTTCTCCCTCCCTTCTCCCTCTGGAATACCTATAATCCTTATGTTACTTTTCCTAATTGATTTGAATATTTCTCAAATAATTTTTTCTTTTTAAAAAATCTTAGTTCTCTCTCCTCCTCCACCTGAAGCATTTCTATATTTCTATCTTCTAATTCACTAATTCTGTCCTCCACAGGATCTGCTTTATTTTGTATGGTTTCTACATTATTTTTTATCTCATTAATTGTGTTCTTCATATCTGGAATTTCTGTATAGTTTTTTTTTAAGGGCTTCAATCTCTTTGGTGAAGTATTCCTCTGTTCATTAACTTTATTCCTGAACTCATTGAACTGTCTTTCTGGGTTTTCTTGTAACTCACTGAGTTTCTTTATCATAACTATTTTGAATTCTCTATCATTTAGATTATAATCTTCTGTGACTTCAGGATTGGTTGCTGGAGACATCATTTTCCTTCTGTTCTGCAGTGTTACTGTAGTTCTTCATGGTGTTTGATGAATTGATCCTCTGCTGGTACATTTGTGGTAGTATCAGCTTGCAGATTCCACCAGGCTCCACTTCAGGGGGTCGGGGGGGGGGGGGGACAACAGGTGCTGTGTTTTCTGATCCTGCACCATCTGCTGGTAGTTGTGCCTATCTGGCTGCTCTCTGTCCCCACAGGCTGGCCACAGCTCGGGGAGTTGAACTCATGTGGGTGGGGCCTCTGTGCTTGGTGGGAAGGTTGTGGCTGGGTGCTGCACTTGGTGGGTGGGTTGCTTTCATGCTGGCGGGGGCCTCTGCACTTGGCAGGTGGGTCTAGCTGAGCTGCCGTGGTTGGTTGGTGGGGCACCTTCATGGGGGCTAAGCTGCTGCCACTCAGTGGATGGCGTTTGCATGGGCAGGGCTGCCTCAGTAGGTGAGTGCACCTGCGTGCTGGGCTACCACTCTGAAAGTATTTGCACATGGGCTTGGATGCCTCTGCTCCCACTCAGTTGCACTGGCTGCTGTGTGAGGATCCACAACCTGGATCACAGCTGCCAGGGAGAGGGAGGGGTCTGCTCACCTAGTTGTACAGCTTCCTGGGGACCCAGTCTGGCCACCTTCAGATGTATGTCTATGTGGATCTCTCAAGCATCCTGTTGTGTTGTGTAGGGAATCTTCTGTTGGTTAATGAATGTCCGTTTAGTTGTAACTTAGAGGGGAGAGACATAGGGAACAACTCACTCTGCCATGATGCTGATGTCACTCTTCTGTGGCTTCTTTTACTCAAAATAACTGTTTTGACATCATTCATGTAGTTGTGTGTGCCAACATTTCATTCTTTTCATTGCTGCTGGACTATCTAGTCCACACACAGGCATGCCAAAACGCACATTTATTTTCCCACAACTGGACTTATTTTGTATCTTGAGCCAGTGTTATGACTGATGCAAAAAATGTAATT
>NW_025799501.1:0-3387 GCF_021613505.1 Equus quagga
TAAAAGCAAAGTGGGAAATTCAGGGAATTTCTCAGAAAAGTCGAGTGCTAACTCCAGCCTGCCGGGGCTGAACCCAGCCCGCCCTAGCATTGACTGTCTGGACCGGCCATCTCTCAGTGAAGACGTCTGGGACGAAAAGGCCAAACTATGCAGCATTTGTGGGCGGACTGACCGCTCACTTTTCTCCGGGTGTGTTGGTCTCAGCAGCGTGGACGGTCCTTTATTGCAGAGATGTTCGGCCTCTGGAGATGGCCGTCGGAGGCACAACATGCTCAGTGTGGCGGTGATTTCTGCACGGACCCCGAGAGTGGCTGGGACAGCTTTCCACGCCTGAGCTCTCTGGAAGCAGGACTAGCAGAACTAGTCATTCACAGGTTCAATTTTTAAAATTGTAGAATTTGGCTAAGTGTGCACCCTCAGAAGAAAACCCTGTGGAAAGAAGATGTGTTTCAACTTGTCTGGGGAGACTTTTATTTCATACGCATCATGCTGGAGAGCTGTCGCTCAGGGCCTTCTCCCTGACAGGGCAGAAGCTGGTCCAGCTGTTCAAGGGCGGCGACTTCCGGCTCACACTGACGGCTCCTCAGTCTGATAGGAGGAGCTCTGAGCTGGTGCAAAGATGTTCCAAAGTCAGAGCATCACTGCTAACAAGGCGGGGGGCGGGGCAAGGCCTGTAAACACTTGACAAACCAGAGCTAACCGATTTCTGAGCTGCCCTCAGAGGTAAAGGAAGCAGCTGCCCCGTCGGGCTCCTGTGCTGGAAAGGGAGTGTTTCCTTTTCCCCATTTTGTAAATTGCACAGTAACTTCGTTTGCAGGGACTCGAGCAGGAGGCAGCTCACTCAGTGACAGGAGGACACAGCGCAGGGTTTTCTAGGTTTATTTCACTCTTTTCCAGCCATAAGAAATGCTCTGCAAAGCCATGCATTAATCCCCGACAAGCCGGCCCCTCCCGGACAGTGTTCCTCACCACGTGAGAGGCGCTGACATGCTCTGTGGGAAAGAACTTGATTGACCTGGTTTAATCCTGTGATTCTCAAATGTTTGATCAGAATCCTTTCGCTCATCCTGTTGAATGTGACTGGGCAGAGGACGCTGGGGAAAGGCGGGTCTGTGAGACGAGGCCCCGACTCTCAGCTGGCATTGAAGGACCCCCAGCATCCGATGCAGCTACTGCAGCAGCACCGACTGGTGACTGTGTGTACACATTGTTCCTACCACTCCACACATGTCCAGACGCTTACTCTTCACCAGGAGCCTGTGAGGGATGATGATTATTATTTACGACGAGGACAGGGAATCAGAGAGGTGAGTGTCTGTCAGGGCGCAGAGGTTGGCAGCGCTGGAACTGGATCTTGACCTGCTGTCCCATCTACCCGCGTGCTTGTAACACGCGTGGAGCTGGATGGAGCCCCAGGCCTGGGGCCTGTAACCGTCACCTTACGCTGCAGTCACAGCCCTCGGAGCAGATGGCCCTCGCGGCAGTGCCGCAGGCAAGACACAGCCGGAGGGGCATCCGCTGCCCAAACCAGCTGACCTCGGCAGGGCTCACCCGGCAGAGGTGCGATGGAGACGGCGAGGCCAGGTGAGGCTCAGCCGGGCAGCCCCCTTCAGCATGCAGGCCTGGGTCAGCTCCACGTGTCTGTTGTCCTCCTGGACCAGCAAGCTGGCCGGCAGGCTCTTCTCACTTCCAACCATGGCAGAGCTTTTCAAGCCTGAGTTGGCATCCGTCTGCCATGGGCCAAAACACGTCACCTGGCTGCACCCCACGTCAGGGTGACGGGGCACCCTCTGCCCACGCAGTAGGAGAAGGTACAGGAAAGAAGACTTCTGGAAAGTCGTCAAATCTCCTCCAGAACACAGAAGTGTGTGGGCCTGGGGCCGCCAGGCATGGGGTGGGGGTGGGGGGCGCCCTCTGCAGCACTCACAGCCCAGACCTGCTTTTGTCCTCATTGGACGCCATGTCACGACTCCCCCCGCCCCATCCAGGGGCAGACGTGGCGATTCCTGACCCACCCCGTCTCGTCTCTGCCCTCCCACGATGACCAAAGAGCATAGAGCATTGTTGTCGGCTCCTCTCAACACGCCGCCGTCTCTGCCACCTCAGGGCCCCAGACCTCGGGGTCCAGGCTGCTTTTGACGATCAGAAACCTCTTCTCCGGGAGCGCGACGACTTCCCACCCGGCCCATGCTTCACCAGCTCCGTCAGACCATCCCGCTGAGGACGGTCCTCCAGACGCACCCTGTGTTCTACGCGAAAGCTGATCGCGATCTGATCACTCGTTCTGAGTAAACGCTTTGAGCGTCACTGTTCAGGAGGCTTGTTTGGGGACAATATTTTTTCCTAATAACTTCTGAGCAAAGATTGATGTTTCTCATAACGCAGTCATCAAACCTTTATGAGCAATAATTACGTGTTTATTATGTGAGTTGTAAATTACCTGGCTAAGTGTCTAAAAAGCAGTCAAGCCCATGAACGCCTGGTGTCTTGAACAAATTCAATAGACAAGACTCTCCCCCCACTGCTTTCCGATGCTGTGTCAGTGGGGTGAGGAGCCCAGGCACTTGTAGGACAGGAAGACCCAAGGATTCCTGGGTGCCCAGACTGGGAAGGGGACACCGCATCAGTCAGCTTTGTCAGGAGAATGCTGAGTAACAAATCACCCTGAAACACAATGGTCTCAAACAACAGCCTTGTGCTCTCATGGATCTGCAGGTCTGCCGAGGGCTGGCTCACTTATCGAGGCTGACTTCGCTGGGTGGCTCTACTGGTCTCATGAGCTCACTCACGGGTCAGCAGTGGGCTGGGTACTGCCTGGTGGGGGCGGAACTTGGCTGAGGAGTCTGTTCCATGTGCTCTCATCTCCCTGGGACTGGCGAGCTAGCCCAGGCATGTTCTTCTCCTGACAAGAGCCGCGGTGTAAGAGCACAGGAACTTCCCAGGCCTCTTGAGTCCTCAGCTTAGAATTGCCTCACTGGCCCTTCTGCCTCCATCTATCGCCCAAAGCAAGTCACGTGTGCAAACCCAGCATCAAGGGAACAGGTGCGGGCGGACACACGAGAGATCTGAGAACGACTGCACAAGCTGTCACAGTTCAACCCCTAACCTTCCAACCCTGTCCCCAAATGCATGTGAACCACAGTTACAGGACATGCGGACAGGACTGAAGGGGAGGAGATTCGTCACAGACATTTAAAATCCTGCCCCATCCTGAGCTGTGCACCCACACTGTCCTGTTAGTGTGTGTGTGTGTGACCGTGTGTGTACGTGTGTGTACGTGTGTGCACCCATGCACATAAAATCTCTGCAATTATCCTGTGTTTGAAGCAATTATATTTTTGTTTTTGAGGGATTGAGTTGTTTTTATTTGTCTACATGTATTAAAAA
>NW_025799502.1:0-3387 GCF_021613505.1 Equus quagga
TTTTTAATACATGTAGACAAATAAAAACAACTCAATCCCTCAAAAACAAAAATATAATTGCTTCAAACACAGGATAATTGCAGAGATTTTATGTGCATGGGTGCACACACGTACACACACGTACACACACGGTCACACACACACACACTAACAGGACAGTGTGGGTGCACAGCTCAGGATGGGGCAGGATTTTAAATGTCTGTGACGAATCTCCTCCCCTTCAGTCCTGTCCGCATGTCCTGTAACTGTGGTTCACATGCATTTGGGGACAGGGTTGGAAGGTTAGGGGTTGAACTGTGACAGCTTGTGCAGTCGTTCTCAGATCTCTCGTGTGTCCGCCCGCACCTGTTCCCTTGATGCTGGGTTTGCACACGTGACTTGCTTTGGGCGATAGATGGAGGCAGAAGGGCCAGTGAGGCAATTCTAAGCTGAGGACTCAAGAGGCCTGGGAAGTTCCTGTGCTCTTACACCGCGGCTCTTGTCAGGAGAAGAACATGCCTGGGCTAGCTCGCCAGTCCCAGGGAGATGAGAGCACATGGAACAGACTCCTCAGCCAAGTTCCGCCCCCACCAGGCAGTACCCAGCCCACTGCTGACCCGTGAGTGAGCTCATGAGACCAGTAGAGCCACCCAGCGAAGTCAGCCTCGATAAGTGAGCCAGCCCTCGGCAGACCTGCAGATCCATGAGAGCACAAGGCTGTTGTTTGAGACCATTGTGTTTCAGGGTGATTTGTTACTCAGCATTCTCCTGACAAAGCTGACTGATGCGGTGTCCCCTTCCCAGTCTGGGCACCCAGGAATCCTTGGGTCTTCCTGTCCTACAAGTGCCTGGGCTCCTCACCCCACTGACACAGCATCGGAAAGCAGTGGGGGGAGAGTCTTGTCTATTGAATTTGTTCAAGACACCAGGCGTTCATGGGCTTGACTGCTTTTTAGACACTTAGCCAGGTAATTTACAACTCACATAATAAACACGTAATTATTGCTCATAAAGGTTTGATGACTGCGTTATGAGAAACATCAATCTTTGCTCAGAAGTTATTAGGAAAAAATATTGTCCCCAAACAAGCCTCCTGAACAGTGACGCTCAAAGCGTTTACTCAGAACGAGTGATCAGATCGCGATCAGCTTTCGCGTAGAACACAGGGTGCGTCTGGAGGACCGTCCTCAGCGGGATGGTCTGACGGAGCTGGTGAAGCATGGGCCGGGTGGGAAGTCGTCGCGCTCCCGGAGAAGAGGTTTCTGATCGTCAAAAGCAGCCTGGACCCCGAGGTCTGGGGCCCTGAGGTGGCAGAGACGGCGGCGTGTTGAGAGGAGCCGACAACAATGCTCTATGCTCTTTGGTCATCGTGGGAGGGCAGAGACGAGACGGGGTGGGTCAGGAATCGCCACGTCTGCCCCTGGATGGGGCGGGGGGAGTCGTGACATGGCGTCCAATGAGGACAAAAGCAGGTCTGGGCTGTGAGTGCTGCAGAGGGCGCCCCCCACCCCCACCCCATGCCTGGCGGCCCCAGGCCCACACACTTCTGTGTTCTGGAGGAGATTTGACGACTTTCCAGAAGTCTTCTTTCCTGTACCTTCTCCTACTGCGTGGGCAGAGGGTGCCCCGTCACCCTGACGTGGGGTGCAGCCAGGTGACGTGTTTTGGCCCATGGCAGACGGATGCCAACTCAGGCTTGAAAAGCTCTGCCATGGTTGGAAGTGAGAAGAGCCTGCCGGCCAGCTTGCTGGTCCAGGAGGACAACAGACACGTGGAGCTGACCCAGGCCTGCATGCTGAAGGGGGCTGCCCGGCTGAGCCTCACCTGGCCTCGCCGTCTCCATCGCACCTCTGCCGGGTGAGCCCTGCCGAGGTCAGCTGGTTTGGGCAGCGGATGCCCCTCCGGCTGTGTCTTGCCTGCGGCACTGCCGCGAGGGCCATCTGCTCCGAGGGCTGTGACTGCAGCGTAAGGTGACGGTTACAGGCCCCAGGCCTGGGGCTCCATCCAGCTCCACGCGTGTTACAAGCACGCGGGTAGATGGGACAGCAGGTCAAGATCCAGTTCCAGCGCTGCCAACCTCTGCGCCCTGACAGACACTCACCTCTCTGATTCCCTGTCCTCGTCGTAAATAATAATCATCATCCCTCACAGGCTCCTGGTGAAGAGTAAGCGTCTGGACATGTGTGGAGTGGTAGGAACAATGTGTACACACAGTCACCAGTCGGTGCTGCTGCAGTAGCTGCATCGGATGCTGGGGGTCCTTCAATGCCAGCTGAGAGTCGGGGCCTCGTCTCACAGACCCGCCTTTCCCCAGCGTCCTCTGCCCAGTCACATTCAACAGGATGAGCGAAAGGATTCTGATCAAACATTTGAGAATCACAGGATTAAACCAGGTCAATCAAGTTCTTTCCCACAGAGCATGTCAGCGCCTCTCACGTGGTGAGGAACACTGTCCGGGAGGGGCCGGCTTGTCGGGGATTAATGCATGGCTTTGCAGAGCATTTCTTATGGCTGGAAAAGAGTGAAATAAACCTAGAAAACCCTGCGCTGTGTCCTCCTGTCACTGAGTGAGCTGCCTCCTGCTCGAGTCCCTGCAAACGAAGTTACTGTGCAATTTACAAAATGGGGAAAAGGAAACACTCCCTTTCCAGCACAGGAGCCCGACGGGGCAGCTGCTTCCTTTACCTCTGAGGGCAGCTCAGAAATCGGTTAGCTCTGGTTTGTCAAGTGTTTACAGGCCTTGCCCCGCCCCCCGCCTTGTTAGCAGTGATGCTCTGACTTTGGAACATCTTTGCACCAGCTCAGAGCTCCTCCTATCAGACTGAGGAGCCGTCAGTGTGAGCCGGAAGTCGCCGCCCTTGAACAGCTGGACCAGCTTCTGCCCTGTCAGGGAGAAGGCCCTGAGCGACAGCTCTCCAGCATGATGCGTATGAAATAAAAGTCTCCCCAGACAAGTTGAAACACATCTTCTTTCCACAGGGTTTTCTTCTGAGGGTGCACACTTAGCCAAATTCTACAATTTTAAAAATTGAACCTGTGAATGACTAGTTCTGCTAGTCCTGCTTCCAGAGAGCTCAGGCGTGGAAAGCTGTCCCAGCCACTCTCGGGGTCCGTGCAGAAATCACCGCCACACTGAGCATGTTGTGCCTCCGACGGCCATCTCCAGAGGCCGAACATCTCTGCAATAAAGGACCGTCCACGCTGCTGAGACCAACACACCCGGAGAAAAGTGAGCGGTCAGTCCGCCCACAAATGCTGCATAGTTTGGCCTTTTCGTCCCAGACGTCTTCACTGAGAGATGGCCGGTCCAGACAGTCAATGCTAGGGCGGGCTGGGTTCAGCCCCGGCAGGCTGGAGTTAGCACTCGACTTTTCTGAGAAATTCCCTGAATTTCCCACTTTGCTTTTA
>NW_025799503.1:0-3390 GCF_021613505.1 Equus quagga
TAAAAGCAAAGTGGGAAATTCAGGGAATTTCTCAGAAAAGTCGAGTGCTAACTCCAGCCTGCCGGGGCTGAACCCAGCCCGCCCTAGCATTGACTGTCTGGACCGGCCATCTCTCAGTGAAGACGTCTGGGACGAAAAGGCCAAACTATGCAGCATTTGTGGGCGGACTGACCGCTCACTTTTCTCCGGGTGTGTTGGTCTCAGCAGCGTGGACGGTCCTTTATTGCAGAGATGTTCGGCCTCTGGAGATGGCCGTCGGAGGCACAACATGCTCAGTGTGGCGGTGATTTCTGCACGGACCCCGAGAGTGGCTGGGACAGCTTTCCACGCCTGAGCTCTCTGGAAGCAGGACTAGCAGAACTAGTCATTCACAGGTTCAATTTTTAAAATTGTAGAATTTGGCTAAGTGTGCACCCTCAGAAGAAAACCCTGTGGAAAGAAGATGTGTTTCAACTTGTCTGGGGAGACTTTTATTTCATACGCATCATGCTGGAGAGCTGTCGCTCAGGGCCTTCTCCCTGACAGGGCAGAAGCTGGTCCAGCTGTTCAAGGGCGGCGACTTCCGGCTCACACTGACGGCTCCTCAGTCTGATAGGAGGAGCTCTGAGCTGGTGCAAAGATGTTCCAAAGTCAGAGCATCACTGCTAACAAGGCGGGGGGCGGCGCAAGGCCTGTAAACACTTGACAAACCAGAGCTAACCGATTTCTGAGCTGCCGTCAGAGGTAAAGGAAGCAGCTGCCCCGTCGGGCTCCTGTGCTGGAAAGGGAGTGTTTCCTTTTCCCCATTTTGTAAATTGCACAGTAACTTCGTTTGCAGGGACTCGAGCAGGAGGCAGCTCACTCAGTGACAGGAGGACACAGCGCAGGGTTTTCTAGGTTTATTTCACTCTTTTCCAGCCATAAGAAATGCTCTGCAAAGCCATGCATTAATCCCCGACGAGCCGGCCCCTCCCGGACAGTGTTCCTCACCACGTGAGAGGCGCTGACATGCTCTGTGGGAAAGAACTTGATTGACCTGGTTTAATCCTGTGATTCTCAAATGTTTGATCAGAATCCTTTCGCTCATCCTGTTGAATGTGACTGGGCAGAGGACGCTGGGGAAAGGCGGGTCTGTGAGACGAGGCCCCGACTCTCAGCTGGCATTGAAGGACCCCCAGCATCCGATGCAGCTACTGCAGCAGCACCGACTGGTGACTGTGTGTACACGTTGTTCCTACCGCTCCACACATGTCCAGACGCTTACTCTTCACCAGGAGCCTGTGAGGGATGATGATTATTATTTACGACGAGGACAGGGAATCAGAGAGGTGAGTGTCTGTCAGGGCGCAGAGGTTGGCAGCGCTGGAACTGGATCTTGACCTGCTGTCCCATCTACCCGCGTGCTTGTAACACGCGTGGAGCTGGATGGAGCCCCAGGCCTGGGGCCTGTAACCGTCACCTTACGCTGCAGTCACAGCCCTCGGAGCAGATGGCCCTCGCGGCAGTGCCGCAGGCAAGACACAGCCGGAGGGGCATCCGCTGCCCAAACCAGCTGACCTCGGCAGGGCTCACCCGGCAGAGGTGCGATGGAGACGGCGAGGCCAGGTGAGGCTCAGCCGGGCAGCCCCCTTCAGCATGCAGGCCTGGGTCAGCTCCACGTGTCTGTTGTCCTCCTGGACCAGCAAGCTGGCCGGCAGGCTCTTCTCACTTCCAACCATGGCAGAGCTTTTCAAGCCTGAGTTGGCATCCGTCTGCCATGGGCCAAAACACGTCACCTGGCTGCACCCCACGTCAGGGTGACGGGGCACCCTCTGCCCACGCAGTAGGAGAAGGTACAGGAAAGAAGACTTCTGGAAAGTCGTCAAATCTCCTCCAGAACACAGAAGTGTGTGGGCCTGGGGCCGCCAGGCATGGGGTGTGGGGGCGGGGGGGCGCCCTCTGCAGCACTCACAGCCCAGACCTGCTTTTGTCCTCGCTGGACTCCATGTCACGGCTCCCCCTGCCCCATCCAGGGGCAGACGTGGCGATTCCTGATCCACCCCGTCTCGTCTCTGCCCTCCCATGATGACCAAAGAGCATAGAGCATTGTTGTCGGCTCCTCTCAACACGCCGCCGTCTCTGCCACCTCGGGGCCCCAGACCTCGGGGTCCAGGCTGCTTTTGACGATCAGAAACCTCTTCTCCGGGAGCGCGACGACTTCCCACCCGGCCCATGCTTCACCAGCTCCGTCAGACCATCCCGCTGAGGACGGTCCTCCAGACGCACCCTGTGTTCTACGCGAAAGCTGATCGCGATCTGATCACTCGTTCTGAGTAAACGCTTTGAGCGTCACTGTTCAGGAGGCTTGTTTGGGGACAATATTTTTTCCTAATAACTTCTGAGCAAAGATTGATGTTTCTCATAACGCAGTCATCAAACCTTTATGAGCAATAATTACGTGTTTATTATGTGAGTTGTAAATTACCTGGCTAAGTGTCTAAAAAGCAGTCAAGCCCATGAACGCCTGGTGTCTTGAACAAATTCAATAGACAAGACTCTCCCCCCACTGCTTTCCGATGCTGTGTCAGTGGGGTGAGGAGCCCAGGCACTTGTAGGACAGGAAGACCCAAGGATTCCTGGGTGCCCAGACTGGGAAGGGGACACCGCATCAGTCAGCTTTGTCAGGAGAATGCTGAGTAACAAATCACCCTGAAACACAATGGTCTCAAACAACAGCCTTGTGCTCTCATGGATCTGCAGGTCTGCCGAGGGCTGGCTCACTTATCGAGGCTGACTTCGCTGGGTGGCTCTACTGGTCTCATGAGCTCACTCACGGGTCAGCAGTGGGCTGGGTACTGCCTGGTGGGGGCGGAACTTGGCTGAGGAGTCTGTTCCATGTGCTCTCATCTCCCTGGGACTGGCGAGCTAGCCCAGGCATGTTCTTCTCCTGACAAGAGCCGCGGTGTAAGAGCACAGGAACTTCCCAGGCCTCTTGAGTCCTCAGCTTAGAATTGCCTCACTGGCCCTTCTGCCTCCATCTATCGCCCAAAGCAAGTCACGTGTGCAAACCCAGCATCAAGGGAACAGGTGCGGGCGGACACACGAGAGATCTGAGAACGACTGCACAAGCTGTCACAGTTCAACCCCTAACCTTCCAACCCTGTCCCCAAATGCATGTGAACCACAGTTACAGGACATGCGGACAGGACTGAAGGGGAGGAGATTCGTCACAGACATTTAAAATCCTGCCCCATCCTGAGCTGTGCACCCACACTGTCCTGTTAGTGTGTGTGTGTGTGACCGTGTGTGTACGTGTGTGTACGTGTGTGCACCCATGCACATAAAATCTCTGCAATTATCCTGTGTTTGAAGCAATTATATTTTCGTTTTTGAGGGATTGAGTTGTTTTTATTTGTCTACATGTATTAAAAA
>NW_025799504.1:0-3390 GCF_021613505.1 Equus quagga
TTTTTAATACATGTAGACAAATAAAAACAACTCAATCCCTCAAAAACGAAAATATAATTGCTTCAAACACAGGATAATTGCAGAGATTTTATGTGCATGGGTGCACACACGTACACACACGTACACACACGGTCACACACACACACACTAACAGGACAGTGTGGGTGCACAGCTCAGGATGGGGCAGGATTTTAAATGTCTGTGACGAATCTCCTCCCCTTCAGTCCTGTCCGCATGTCCTGTAACTGTGGTTCACATGCATTTGGGGACAGGGTTGGAAGGTTAGGGGTTGAACTGTGACAGCTTGTGCAGTCGTTCTCAGATCTCTCGTGTGTCCGCCCGCACCTGTTCCCTTGATGCTGGGTTTGCACACGTGACTTGCTTTGGGCGATAGATGGAGGCAGAAGGGCCAGTGAGGCAATTCTAAGCTGAGGACTCAAGAGGCCTGGGAAGTTCCTGTGCTCTTACACCGCGGCTCTTGTCAGGAGAAGAACATGCCTGGGCTAGCTCGCCAGTCCCAGGGAGATGAGAGCACATGGAACAGACTCCTCAGCCAAGTTCCGCCCCCACCAGGCAGTACCCAGCCCACTGCTGACCCGTGAGTGAGCTCATGAGACCAGTAGAGCCACCCAGCGAAGTCAGCCTCGATAAGTGAGCCAGCCCTCGGCAGACCTGCAGATCCATGAGAGCACAAGGCTGTTGTTTGAGACCATTGTGTTTCAGGGTGATTTGTTACTCAGCATTCTCCTGACAAAGCTGACTGATGCGGTGTCCCCTTCCCAGTCTGGGCACCCAGGAATCCTTGGGTCTTCCTGTCCTACAAGTGCCTGGGCTCCTCACCCCACTGACACAGCATCGGAAAGCAGTGGGGGGAGAGTCTTGTCTATTGAATTTGTTCAAGACACCAGGCGTTCATGGGCTTGACTGCTTTTTAGACACTTAGCCAGGTAATTTACAACTCACATAATAAACACGTAATTATTGCTCATAAAGGTTTGATGACTGCGTTATGAGAAACATCAATCTTTGCTCAGAAGTTATTAGGAAAAAATATTGTCCCCAAACAAGCCTCCTGAACAGTGACGCTCAAAGCGTTTACTCAGAACGAGTGATCAGATCGCGATCAGCTTTCGCGTAGAACACAGGGTGCGTCTGGAGGACCGTCCTCAGCGGGATGGTCTGACGGAGCTGGTGAAGCATGGGCCGGGTGGGAAGTCGTCGCGCTCCCGGAGAAGAGGTTTCTGATCGTCAAAAGCAGCCTGGACCCCGAGGTCTGGGGCCCCGAGGTGGCAGAGACGGCGGCGTGTTGAGAGGAGCCGACAACAATGCTCTATGCTCTTTGGTCATCATGGGAGGGCAGAGACGAGACGGGGTGGATCAGGAATCGCCACGTCTGCCCCTGGATGGGGCAGGGGGAGCCGTGACATGGAGTCCAGCGAGGACAAAAGCAGGTCTGGGCTGTGAGTGCTGCAGAGGGCGCCCCCCCGCCCCCACACCCCATGCCTGGCGGCCCCAGGCCCACACACTTCTGTGTTCTGGAGGAGATTTGACGACTTTCCAGAAGTCTTCTTTCCTGTACCTTCTCCTACTGCGTGGGCAGAGGGTGCCCCGTCACCCTGACGTGGGGTGCAGCCAGGTGACGTGTTTTGGCCCATGGCAGACGGATGCCAACTCAGGCTTGAAAAGCTCTGCCATGGTTGGAAGTGAGAAGAGCCTGCCGGCCAGCTTGCTGGTCCAGGAGGACAACAGACACGTGGAGCTGACCCAGGCCTGCATGCTGAAGGGGGCTGCCCGGCTGAGCCTCACCTGGCCTCGCCGTCTCCATCGCACCTCTGCCGGGTGAGCCCTGCCGAGGTCAGCTGGTTTGGGCAGCGGATGCCCCTCCGGCTGTGTCTTGCCTGCGGCACTGCCGCGAGGGCCATCTGCTCCGAGGGCTGTGACTGCAGCGTAAGGTGACGGTTACAGGCCCCAGGCCTGGGGCTCCATCCAGCTCCACGCGTGTTACAAGCACGCGGGTAGATGGGACAGCAGGTCAAGATCCAGTTCCAGCGCTGCCAACCTCTGCGCCCTGACAGACACTCACCTCTCTGATTCCCTGTCCTCGTCGTAAATAATAATCATCATCCCTCACAGGCTCCTGGTGAAGAGTAAGCGTCTGGACATGTGTGGAGCGGTAGGAACAACGTGTACACACAGTCACCAGTCGGTGCTGCTGCAGTAGCTGCATCGGATGCTGGGGGTCCTTCAATGCCAGCTGAGAGTCGGGGCCTCGTCTCACAGACCCGCCTTTCCCCAGCGTCCTCTGCCCAGTCACATTCAACAGGATGAGCGAAAGGATTCTGATCAAACATTTGAGAATCACAGGATTAAACCAGGTCAATCAAGTTCTTTCCCACAGAGCATGTCAGCGCCTCTCACGTGGTGAGGAACACTGTCCGGGAGGGGCCGGCTCGTCGGGGATTAATGCATGGCTTTGCAGAGCATTTCTTATGGCTGGAAAAGAGTGAAATAAACCTAGAAAACCCTGCGCTGTGTCCTCCTGTCACTGAGTGAGCTGCCTCCTGCTCGAGTCCCTGCAAACGAAGTTACTGTGCAATTTACAAAATGGGGAAAAGGAAACACTCCCTTTCCAGCACAGGAGCCCGACGGGGCAGCTGCTTCCTTTACCTCTGACGGCAGCTCAGAAATCGGTTAGCTCTGGTTTGTCAAGTGTTTACAGGCCTTGCGCCGCCCCCCGCCTTGTTAGCAGTGATGCTCTGACTTTGGAACATCTTTGCACCAGCTCAGAGCTCCTCCTATCAGACTGAGGAGCCGTCAGTGTGAGCCGGAAGTCGCCGCCCTTGAACAGCTGGACCAGCTTCTGCCCTGTCAGGGAGAAGGCCCTGAGCGACAGCTCTCCAGCATGATGCGTATGAAATAAAAGTCTCCCCAGACAAGTTGAAACACATCTTCTTTCCACAGGGTTTTCTTCTGAGGGTGCACACTTAGCCAAATTCTACAATTTTAAAAATTGAACCTGTGAATGACTAGTTCTGCTAGTCCTGCTTCCAGAGAGCTCAGGCGTGGAAAGCTGTCCCAGCCACTCTCGGGGTCCGTGCAGAAATCACCGCCACACTGAGCATGTTGTGCCTCCGACGGCCATCTCCAGAGGCCGAACATCTCTGCAATAAAGGACCGTCCACGCTGCTGAGACCAACACACCCGGAGAAAAGTGAGCGGTCAGTCCGCCCACAAATGCTGCATAGTTTGGCCTTTTCGTCCCAGACGTCTTCACTGAGAGATGGCCGGTCCAGACAGTCAATGCTAGGGCGGGCTGGGTTCAGCCCCGGCAGGCTGGAGTTAGCACTCGACTTTTCTGAGAAATTCCCTGAATTTCCCACTTTGCTTTTA
>NW_025799505.1:0-7285 GCF_021613505.1 Equus quagga
AATTACATTTTTTGCATCAGTCATAACACTGGCTCAAGATACAAAATGAGTCCAGTTGTGGAAAATAAAGAAATGTGCATTTTGGCACGCACATGTGTGGACTCTGGCTTTTCTATTAACTGAGCTGCGGTCTGCCCCTTTCATCCACGTCCCTTATGGAGACTCTGTGCATCTAAACATAGGGCTGCCCCTCGTCCCTGCAGTGCCCATTCCAGGGCTGCGTCCATGAGGACGATTCTGTCCAAGGACAACAAAAGACATAGGGCCTCGGCGTGCGGGCTGCTCGGCCCCTTAGTTTGGGGAACGGGCTTTCTCAGTCCTCCTGCCAGATCCCCAGTGCCACCCTACCCTGCCGACTGAGCCAGCCTGGCTGTGTCATCCCAGCTCAGGCTGGGGTCTTGGGCCACGTCTGATGTCTTCCCAGCCATTCAGGGATTTGGGGGGGGAATGAGCTCAAAGGGACATGGATCTGAAGGGCACCAGGCAGAGGCTGTTCAGACAAATGAGCCCCAGAAGGAGCGCCGTCTGTTCTGCTCTGCGAGGGGCTCAGAGGCTGGCATCCAGAGCACATGGAGAGCAGCCACCACTCCTGTCTCCCACCTCCGCAAATGCCCATTCTCCCCTCCTCCTCACCTCTGCCATGGGGAGATGCAGTGACCATTCCTCCCTCATGCTCTGTCCTCTCTGCTTTCTCTGGCCAGGCATCCAGTTCTCTGTTCTTTATAGGTAAAAATATGGCCAATCTGAACGTCCGCACAGTTCTCACTAGAAAACGTAAAATTAGGAGAGAGCAGAGCAACAAATTGCTTCCCTCCTCAAAGAAATGGAGTCGGCCGGAATTCCGGCTCCAGTGAAAACACCCTTCAATACAGGTGCCAGAGAGACATTCTCAGAGGCAGGAAGCCAGAGAAGGCATGGCCAGCAGGCCTGCTGTGAAGGACAAGTCACAGAAGCTCCTCCGACTGCGGGGGAGAGACCAGAGGAGAACTCAGAGCCTCACAAATGAAGGAGGAGCAGCAGGAATCGCAAATATCCGGGGCTACAGAATAGGCTGTTCTTCTCCTAAGTTCTTTAAACAGGAGACTCTGGTTTCAGCTCTGACATTAAAGAGCCTGGCAGCTTTCACTTCCATCCGTAAAACAAGAAAAAACTGAACAAACTAAAAATCAACTTTGTTCAGAGGCCTCAGAGAAGTGAGGTCACAGGACAAACCATCACATCAACACCTGGAGAGTCGGAGACACTGGGGACACAGCTGGCAAGAGGACTGACATGCTGATTTTGATGCGTGGCTGAGCCTGAGTGGGGACCGCATGAGGGTGAGAATCCCCTGGAGGCCACAGTTTTAGGGGATGCCACACACTCGTGGATTTTACCTCCAGGCACCCCGCCAGTTTCTGACACTGAAGATCCAGGACAGAGACCTCTGGCTCAGGCAGAGGGAGGGGAGAGCAATCGCTGCGAAAACACCCCGAGCCTTATCCAGGGGAAGCCCTGCTCCGCCGTGGGCTCGTCCCAGCTTGGAGAAGGGGACTCCTCCCACAGCAGCCTCTCCAACCTTTATGTCTCATCTAAGTGGGGAAAGGATTCTATCCCTTTGTAGAAACACGTGTGAGGCCACGGCCCAGGGACCCAGGCTGCCAAAAGACAGAAGCAACACAAGACGGTAAAGCCTTTCCTCCCCACACCTGCGACATGCCCGCAGGGCTCTGGGCAATAACTATGGACACAGCAGAAAAAGCCATAGGACGCCGTCCTGAGGAGGGGTGCTGGGGAGGCCAGAGGTCAGCGGACAAGGGCACCAGGGGAATTTGGAGCCTCTGGCACCTGCAGCCACAGCCAACCTTACTCAGAGCCCAGTTCTGGCCCGATTAACAGAAAACCTCACACGAAGGGTCTGTTCATCTCCGTTCCTACTACACAGTACAACGTGTCTGGCTTTCAGGGATACATATGACAGTTAATGTAAGACTGTCTGATGGGTTATAACGTACAATGACGTAGACAACAGGGCAGCTGTACCATAAATGTGGGAAGATAGAGGTCCTAGATCGAGCTGATGTCTCCACGGTCTGCGTGGAAACAAAATACCAGTATCAGGTAGATTGTGAAAAGTTAAGTATGTACCTTTTAACCCCTAAGGCAACCACACACACACACACACACACAACTATACAAGGGATATATTAATATTAAAAAATCAATACATAAATTGAAATACTAAAAAACAGATAAATTGAAATAGAATAGCAAAAAAGTAAAATGTTACAAAAAGAGGCCAGAAAAGGGAAAGAGAGGAATTAAGAACAGAGGGAGCAAACAGAGAAAAATATAATAAATGGTTAGATATAATCCAAACGTGAATAATTATGTTAAGTATAAATAATCTAAAACAGAATTCGACAAATGACAGCCTCTGGGCCACATTCAGCCCCGCCTGCTGCTGTAACTGAAATGTTACTGGGACAGACAACACCATCTGTTTGCGTATTGTCTGTCAGGCTTTGTGCTGACACCGCAGAGGGGAAGAGACGCTACAGAGACCGTGTGGCCCACAGGGCGAGAACCGCTTACCATCTGTCCCTTAAGAAGAAAAGTTTGGGAAGCCTGGTCTAGACACACTAGTCAAATATTGTCAGAATATTAAAAAAAATAAAACAACAAACAAACACATACAAACTCTATGCTGTCTATAAGAACCCACTTAACTATGTCGTTGTGGTGTGGGAAAGATCAAAGTAAATGATGAAAAGAGCTACACTCTGCAAACGCCCATCACACGGCAGTGAGAGGACCTGTCCTCCCATCAAGGCAGACTGAAGAGAGGAAAGTCACCACGTCGGTAGGGGAAACACATCGACTGTGCAAATCCTTTCCAGGAAACAGGAGAGAAGAAAACATTCAGCAACTGATTTGAGAGGCCAGCATTTCCACCCTGAAACCAAAATCCTGCAACCACAGTAGGAAAAAAACCACAGAACAATATCCCTTATATACAGAGACAAAAATCATCACCTAAATATTTTTAAAAAACAGAATCATGAAAAACATAAAAACTTAGCATTACACAAAGAAGTGTAGTTTATCCCAGGCATATGTGGCTGGTTCAAAATTCAAAATGCAATTGATAACATGCATCATATTAACACACTAAACTAAACACACAATCATGTTAAAAAACAGAGAAAGAACATTTGACAAAATTCAATATATCTACCTGATAAAACCTCTCAGCTAAGGATTAGAGGGAACTTCCTTAACCGGACAGAGGTCGTCACACACACACGCACAGCTAAGTCATGATGAATAGTGGAAGACTGAGTATCCCCCCAAGACCGGAGCACAGCAAGGGGCCCACTCTGACCGCTCCTACCAAACGTTGTCCGGATGTTCTGGGGAGGGCGCTGGTCAGGAAAAAGTCATAAAAATCGTATATGTTGAAATGAAAGAAAAACAGCTGTCCCTATTAGTAGACAACATGATGCTCTATGAAGAAAACCTCAAGGAATCCATAAAAATAAATAAGAAAAAGAAAAAAAACCCCTATGGTAACTAATAAATGAGTCTAGCATGCGTTTAGCATTCAAGGTCAACAGAGAGAAATGAGTCACATTTTTACATACAAGAGACGAAAACTGGAACCACAAAATACAATTTACAACAGGTCATAAAACACGTACAGGATCTGTAGTCTGTATTCACAAATCACTGATGGAGTGAGTCAAAGATCTGAACAAACGGAGAGACATTCCACACGCATGCATTTGAGGAGTCAGGAGTTAGGTATCAATTCTGCCCCAAATAATCTATATAGTCGTCTCCCCTTATCTGAGGTTTTGCTTTCCGAGGTTTCAGTTACCTGAGGTCAACTGCTGCCCAAAAATGTTACATGGAAATTCCATAAATAAATAAGTTATAAGTTTTAAATTTTGAACAGTTCTGAGCAGTGTGATAAAATTTCGTGCTTTCCCACTCCGTCCTGCCCAGGATGTGATCCGTTGGTCCAGCGGATCCACGACGTATACGCTACCCACCTGGTGGTCACTTATTAGCCATCTCAGTTATCAGGTGATCTGTGTTCTGATGCGTCGCATCGTCAGAAGGTCCACAGGAGCTTAACGCTACGTCACAACGTCTGCGTCATTCCCCTCACTCATCTTATCACGTAGGCTTTGTATCACCTCACATCCTCACAAGGGTACAGTACGAGATATTTTGAGAGAGAGAGACCACATTCATATAAGTTTTATTACAGTATTTTGTTATACTTGCTTTATTTTATTATTAGTTATTGTTGTCAATCTCTTCCTGTGTCTAATTTATAAATTAAACTTTATCACAGGCATGTATGTACAGTCTTGTGCCACATAACGATGTTTTGGTCAACGATGGACCACATATATGATGGTGGTCCCACAAGGTTAGTGCCACACAGCCCAGGTGTGTAGCAGGCTGTACCATCTAGGTTTGTGAAAGTGCACTCTACAATGTTCACACAATGATGACACCATCTAATGACGCACTTCTCAGAACGCATCTGCGTCGCTAAACGATGCATGACTGTATAGGAACAAACATAGCATACATAGGGCTCAGTAGCCTCGGTTTCAGGCGTCCACTGAGGGTCTTGGAACGTATTCCATGCAGATGAGGGGGACTAACTGCACGTGTAATGCAATACAATAAAATTCTAGCAGGATTTATTTTGTAGATAGTGACGAGCTGATTCTAAACTTTACTTGAAAAGGCAAATGAACTAGAAAGGTCAGAACAATTTGAGAAAGAAAAAAAGTTGGAGGAAATGCTCTACTTGATTTTAAGAATCCTTATAAAGTCACAGTAAGCAAGAGAGTGTGGTACTGATGAAGAGGTAGGAATGTGCAAGGTAACAGAAATAGACCCGCAATGCTGTGGAAACTGACTACAAAGCTGAGGGAGTAATTCAATGGAATAGGTACAGTCTTTTCAACTAATGGTGTTGGAAGGATTGGACAGTCACATGCAAGAAAAAAAATCAACGTAAACCTCCTACCTTGTACAAAAATAAACCCAAAGTTGTTCATAGATCAAATGTAAAAAGGAAAATCCATGAAGTTTTTAGAAGAAAATGTAGGAGAAATTATTCATGCCCATGGTTTAGGCAAAGAGTTATTAGATATGAAGCCAAAAGTAAGATCTTTGAAAAATAACCATAAATGGAACTTCACCAAAATTAATGCTTTTATTCTGCAAAATACAACATTAATGGAATAAAATGACAAGCTACAGACTGGGAGAAAATATTTACAAATCACATAAGCGACAAAGTATTGGTATCCAGAATATCCAAAGAACTCCCAAAAGTCAACAGTAAAAACGAACATTAAATATGTATGTGTACACATATCATACACATATAATAAGTTCAGGATAAGATCCTCAGTAGCATTATTAATATCAACACCATTAATCATTAGAAAAACAAAATTAAAGTTTAAGTGTGATACAATTTCAACTTCACAGCTATTAGAATGGAAATCAACAAAAAGACAGATAATAACAAACGTTGACAAGTCCGTGGTGGGATCTAATGTATGGCATGCTGACAATGTACACAACACAGTTCACAATACCGTACTGTGTATGTGAAAGTTGCTAAGAGAAGAGAACTTAAAAAGTTCTCATCACAAGAATAAAACCATTGGTAACTTTGTGAGGTGATGAATGTTAATGAAGCTTATTGCGGTACACATTTCACAATAGATACATGTATCAAATCCTTACGTTGTACACCTTAAACTAATACAAAGTTATGGGTGAAATATACCTCAATTAAACTGGAGGACAAAAAAAAGAAAAGTATGTGGAATAACTTTAATCCTCACGCACTGCTGGTGGGAGTGGAAAATGGTCCAGCTATTTTGGAAAACAATCTGTCTTAGTTCATTTGGGGTGCTATAACAAAATACCATAGACTGGTTGAGTGGCTTTTAAGCAACAGAAATTGATTTTTCACAATTCTGGAGGCTGGAAGTCCAAGATCAGGGTGCCGGCAGATTCAGTGTTTGCTGAGAGCCCGCTCCTGGGTCATAGACACCGTCTTCTCACTGTGTCATCACATGGTGGCAAAGGAAGGGAGCTCTCTGGGGTCTCTTTTGTAAGAGTACTAACCCCATTCATGAGGATTCCACCCTCACAACCTAAGCACCTCTCAAAAGCCCCACCTCCTGATGCAATCACCTTATGTTGAGGATCTCAACATAAGAGTTTTGGAGGACACAAACATTCAGACCTTAGCATAGTCCGTCAATTTAAAAAAAATATATATATAAACTAAAATTTTACCCAGTAATTCCATTCCTAGGCCTTTAGCCGAGATAAATGAAAACATAAACGCTCACACAGCATTATGTGTGACAGCCAAAACCCCAAACCAATTAAGATAGCCTCAAATGGTGACGCAATAGACAGGATGTGTTATACGCATACACTGGCGTACCATCTGGCAATACATGCTGAGTGCACAAAGCCTGATGCAGAAGACCACAGAGGGTGCAATTCCATTTACGTGGGCTGTCCAGAAGAGGCAGAGCCATAGAGACAGACAGTAGATAGTGGTTGCTTGAGGCTGGGGGTGAGAAGTGAATGTGACTGCTGCAAAGGGGATCTTTTCGAGCTGATGGGAACGTTCTAAAATTGCATTGTGGTGATGGTGTGAAATTCTTTAAATCTACTAAAAATTATTGAATTGTACATTTAAGTCAATGTTGTGGTATGCAAATTATATCCCCCAAAGTTGTTAAAAATACTACTAGAATGGCCTTAGAATGGCCAAATTTCAAAGACTGGTCATAGAGAGTGTTGTTGAGGGTGTGAATCAACCAGAACCCTTGGCACTGTTAGTTACAGTGTGAAACGATACAACAATTTCAGAAAACAATATGGCAGTTTCTTAAAAAGTTAAACACAGCCATACATAGGACTCAGTCAGTCCATTCCTAGATTCTCACCCAAGGAAACGAAAGCAAATGTCTAAACAATGACACGTGCAGAAATGTGCACAGCAGCTTTATTCGTAATGAGGGAAAACTGGAAATAACCCGAATGTCCATCATCAGAGGAATGGATAAACGAATTTGGTCCATCACACAGGGAACTACTCATGGATGATGTCAAAAGTTATTTTGAATAAAAGAAGTCACACAGAATGAGTATGACCAGTAGGATTTCATCCATATAAAATTCTAGACGGTGGATACAGGTTATAGTGAGAGCAGGCAGGGCGTTAGTTAGCAGGCAGGAGGCG
>NW_025799506.1:0-7285 GCF_021613505.1 Equus quagga
CGCCTCCTGCCTGCTAACTAACGCCCTGCCTGCTCTCACTATAACCTGTATCCACCGTCTAGAATTTTATATGGATGAAATCCTACTGGTCATACTCATTCTGTGTGACTTCTTTTATTCAAAATAACTTTTGACATCATCCATGAGTAGTTCCCTGTGTGATGGACCAAATTCGTTTATCCATTCCTCTGATGATGGACATTCGGGTTATTTCCAGTTTTCCCTCATTACGAATAAAGCTGCTGTGCACATTTCTGCACGTGTCATTGTTTAGACATTTGCTTTCGTTTCCTTGGGTGAGAATCTAGGAATGGACTGACTGAGTCCTATGTATGGCTGTGTTTAACTTTTTAAGAAACTGCCATATTGTTTTCTGAAATTGTTGTATCGTTTCACACTGTAACTAACAGTGCCAAGGGTTCTGGTTGATTCACACCCTCAACAACACTCTCTATGACCAGTCTTTGAAATTTGGCCATTCTAAGGCCATTCTAGTAGTATTTTTAACAACTTTGGGGGATATAATTTGCATACCACAACATTGACTTAAATGTACAATTCAATAATTTTTAGTAGATTTAAAGAATTTCACACCATCACCACAATGCAATTTTAGAACGTTCCCATCAGCTCGAAAAGATCCCCTTTGCAGCAGTCACATTCACTTCTCACCCCCAGCCTCAAGCAACCACTATCTACTGTCTGTCTCTATGGCTCTGCCTCTTCTGGACAGCCCACGTAAATGGAATTGCACCCTCTGTGGTCTTCTGCATCAGGCTTTGTGCACTCAGCATGTATTGCCAGATGGTACGCCAGTGTATGCGTATAACACATCCTGTCTATTGCGTCACCATTTGAGGCTATCTTAATTGGTTTGGGGTTTTGGCTGTCACACATAATGCTGTGTGAGCGTTTATGTTTTCATTTATCTCGGCTAAAGGCCTAGGAATGGAATTACTGGGTAAAATTTTAGTTTATATATATATTTTTTTTAAATTGACGGACTATGCTAAGGTCTGAATGTTTGTGTCCTCCAAAACTCTTATGTTGAGATCCTCAACATAAGGTGATTGCATCAGGAGGTGGGGCTTTTGAGAGGTGCTTAGGTTGTGAGGGTGGAATCCTCATGAATGGGGTTAGTACTCTTACAAAAGAGACCCCAGAGAGCTCCCTTCCTTTGCCACCATGTGATGACACAGTGAGAAGACGGTGTCTATGACCCAGGAGCGGGCTCTCAGCAAACACTGAATCTGCCGGCACCCTGATCTTGGACTTCCAGCCTCCAGAATTGTGAAAAATCAATTTCTGTTGCTTAAAAGCCACTCAACCAGTCTATGGTATTTTGTTATAGCACCCCAAATGAACTAAGACAGATTGTTTTCCAAAATAGCTGGACCATTTTCCACTCCCACCAGCAGTGCGTGAGGATTAAAGTTATTCCACATACTTTTCTTTTTTTTGTCCTCCAGTTTAATTGAGGTATATTTCACCCATAACTTTGTATTAGTTTAAGGTGTACAACGTAAGGATTTGATACATGTATCTATTGTGAAATGTGTACCGCAATAAGCTTCATTAACATTCATCACCTCACAAAGTTACCAATGGTTTTATTCTTGTGATGAGAACTTTTTAAGTTCTCTTCTCTTAGCAACTTTCACATACACAGTACGGTATTGTGAACTGTGTTGTGTACATTGTCAGCATGCCATACATTAGATCCCACCACGGACTTGTCAACGTTTGTTATTATCTGTCTTTTTGTTGATTTCCATTCTAATAGCTGTGAAGTTGAAATTGTATCACACTTAAACTTTAATTTTGTTTTTCTAATGATTAATGGTGTTGATATTAATAATGCTACTGAGGATCTTATCCTGAACTTATTATATGTGTATGATATGTGTACACATACATATTTAATGTTCGTTTTTACTGTTGACTTTTGGGAGTTCTTTGGATATTCTGGATACCAATACTTTGTCGCTTATGTGATTTGTAAATATTTTCTCCCAGTCTGTAGCTTGTCATTTTATTCCATTAATGTTGTATTTTGCAGAATAAAAGCATTAATTTTGGTGAAGTTCCATTTATGGTTATTTTTCAAAGATCTTACTTTTGGCTTCATATCTAATAACTCTTTGCCTAAACCATGGGCATGAATAATTTCTCCTACATTTTCTTCTAAAAACTTCATGGATTTTCCTTTTTACATTTGATCTATGAACAACTTTGGGTTTATTTTTGTACAAGGTAGGAGGTTTACGTTGATTTTTTTTCTTGCATGTGACTGTCCAATCCTTCCAACACCATTAGTTGAAAAGACTGTACCTATTCCATTGAATTACTCCCTCAGCTTTGTAGTCAGTTTCCACAGCATTGCGGGTCTATTTCTGTTACCTTGCACATTCCTACCTCTTCATCAGTACCACACTCTCTTGCTTACTGTGACTTTATAAGGATTCTTAAAATCAAGTAGAGCATTTCCTCCAACTTTTTTTCTTTCTCAAATTGTTCTGACCTTTCTAGTTCATTTGCCTTTTCAAGTAAAGTTTAGAATCAGCTCGTCACTATCTACAAAATAAATCCTGCTAGAATTTTATTGTATTGCATTACACGTGCAGTTAGTCCCCCTCATCTGCATGGAATACGTTCCAAGACCCTCAGTGGACGCCTGAAACCGAGGCTACTGAGCCCTATGTATGCTATGTTTGTTCCTATACAGTCATGCATCGTTTAGCGACGCAGATGCGTTCTGAGAAGTGCGTCATTAGATGGTGTCATCATTGTGTGAACATTGTAGAGTGCACTTTCACAAACCTAGATGGTACAGCCTGCTACACACCTGGGCTGTGTGGCACTAACCTTGTGGGACCACCATCATATATGTGGTCCATCGTTGACCAAAACATCGTTATGTGGCACAAGACTGTACATACATGCCTGTGATAAAGTTTAATTTATAAATTAGACACAGGAAGAGATTGACAACAATAACTAATAATAAAATAAAGCAAGTATAACAAAATACTGTAATAAAACTTATATGAATGTGGTCTCTCTCTCTCAAAATATCTCGTACTGTACCCTTGTGAGGATGTGAGGTGATACAAAGCCTACGTGATAAGATGAGTGAGGGGAATGACGCAGACGTTGTGACGTAGCGTTAAGCTCCTGTGGACCTTCTGACGATGCGACGCATCAGAACACAGATCACCTGATAACTGAGATGGCTAATAAGTGACCACCAGGTGGGTAGCGTATACGTCGTGGATCCGCTGGACCAACGGATCACATCCTGGGCAGGACGGAGTGGGAAAGCACGAAATTTTATCACACTGCTCAGAACTGTTCAAAATTTAAAACTTATAACTTATTTATTTATGGAATTTCCATGTAACATTTTTGGGCAGCAGTTGACCTCAGGTAACTGAAACCTCGGAAAGCAAAACCTCAGATAAGGGGAGACGACTATATAGATTATTTGGGGCAGAATTGATACCTAACTCCTGACTCCTCAAATGCATGCGTGTGGAATGTCTCTCCGTTTGTTCAGATCTTTGACTCACTCCATCAGTGATTTGTGAATACAGACTACAGATCCTGTACGTGTTTTATGACCTGTTGTAAATTGTATTTTGTGGTTCCAGTTTTCGTCTCTTGTATGTAAAAATGTGACTCATTTCTCTCTGTTGACCTTGAATGCTAAACGCATGCTAGACTCATTTATTAGTTACCATAGGGGTTTTTTTTCTTTTTCTTATTTATTTTTATGGATTCCTTGAGGTTTTCTTCATAGAGCATCATGTTGTCTACTAATAGGGACAGCTGTTTTTCTTTCATTTCAACATATACGATTTTTATGACTTTTTCCTGACCAGCGCCCTCCCCAGAACATCCGGACAACGTTTGGTAGGAGCGGTCAGAGTGGGCCCCTTGCTGTGCTCCGGTCTTGGGGGGATACTCAGTCTTCCACTATTCATCATGACTTAGCTGTGCGTGTGTGTGTGACGACCTCTGTCCGGTTAAGGAAGTTCCCTCTAATCCTTAGCTGAGAGGTTTTATCAGGTAGATATATTGAATTTTGTCAAATGTTCTTTCTCTGTTTTTTAACATGATTGTGTGTTTAGTTTAGTGTGTTAATATGATGCATGTTATCAATTGCATTTTGAATTTTGAACCAGCCACATATGCCTGGGATAAACTACACTTCTTTGTGTAATGCTAAGTTTTTATGTTTTTCATGATTCTGTTTTTTAAAAATATTTAGGTGATGATTTTTGTCTCTGTATATAAGGGATATTGTTCTGTGGTTTTTTTCCTACTGTGGTTGCAGGATTTTGGTTTCAGGGTGGAAATGCTGGCCTCTCAAATCAGTTGCTGAATGTTTTCTTCTCTCCTGTTTCCTGGAAAGGATTTGCACAGTCGATGTGTTTCCCCTACCGACGTGGTGACTTTCCTCTCTTCAGTCTGCCTTGATGGGAGGACAGGTCCTCTCACTGCCGTGTGATGGGCGTTTGCAGAGTGTAGCTCTTTTCATCATTTACTTTGATCTTTCCCACACCACAACGACATAGTTAAGTGGGTTCTTATAGACAGCATAGAGTTTGTATGTGTTTGTTTGTTGTTTTATTTTTTTTAATATTCTGACAATATTTGACTAGTGTGTCTAGACCAGGCTTCCCAAACTTTTCTTCTTAAGGGACAGATGGTAAGCGGTTCTCGCCCTGTGGGCCACACGGTCTCTGTAGCGTCTCTTCCCCTCTGCGGTGTCAGCACAAAGCCTGACAGACAATACGCAAACAGATGGTGTTGTCTGTCCCAGTAACATTTCAGTTACAGCAGCAGGCGGGGCTGAATGTGGCCCAGAGGCTGTCATTTGTCGAATTCTGTTTTAGATTATTTATACTTAACATAATTATTCACGTTTGGATTATATCTAACCATTTATTATATTTTTCTCTGTTTGCTCCCTCTGTTCTTAATTCCTCTCTTTCCCTTTTCTGGCCTCTTTTTGTAACATTTTACTTTTTTGCTATTCTATTTCAATTTATCTGTTTTTTAGTATTTCAATTTATGTATTGATTTTTTAATATTAATATATCCCTTGTATAGTTGTGTGTGTGTGTGTGTGTGTGGTTGCCTTAGGGGTTAAAAGGTACATACTTAACTTTTCACAATCTACCTGATACTGGTATTTTGTTTCCACGCAGACCGTGGAGACATCAGCTCGATCTAGGACCTCTATCTTCCCACATTTATGGTACAGCTGCCCTGTTGTCTACGTCATTGTACGTTATAACCCATCAGACAGTCTTACATTAACTGTCATATGTATCCCTGAAAGCCAGACACGTTGTACTGTGTAGTAGGAACGGAGATGAACAGACCCTTCGTGTGAGGTTTTCTGTTAATCGGGCCAGAACTGGGCTCTGAGTAAGGTTGGCTGTGGCTGCAGGTGCCAGAGGCTCCAAATTCCCCTGGTGCCCTTGTCCGCTGACCTCTGGCCTCCCCAGCACCCCTCCTCAGGACGGCGTCCTATGGCTTTTTCTGCTGTGTCCATAGTTATTGCCCAGAGCCCTGCGGGCATGTCGCAGGTGTGGGGAGGAAAGGCTTTACCGTCTTGTGTTGCTTCTGTCTTTTGGCAGCCTGGGTCCCTGGGCCGTGGCCTCACACGTGTTTCTACAAAGGGATAGAATCCTTTCCCCACTTAGATGAGACATAAAGGTTGGAGAGGCTGCTGTGGGAGGAGTCCCCTTCTCCAAGCTGGGACGAGCCCACGGCGGAGCAGGGCTTCCCCTGGATAAGGCTCGGGGTGTTTTCGCAGCGATTGCTCTCCCCTCCCTCTGCCTGAGCCAGAGGTCTCTGTCCTGGATCTTCAGTGTCAGAAACTGGCGGGGTGCCTGGAGGTAAAATCCACGAGTGTGTGGCATCCCCTAAAACTGTGGCCTCCAGGGGATTCTCACCCTCATGCGGTCCCCACTCAGGCTCAGCCACGCATCAAAATCAGCATGTCAGTCCTCTTGCCAGCTGTGTCCCCAGTGTCTCCGACTCTCCAGGTGTTGATGTGATGGTTTGTCCTGTGACCTCACTTCTCTGAGGCCTCTGAACAAAGTTGATTTTTAGTTTGTTCAGTTTTTTCTTGTTTTACGGATGGAAGTGAAAGCTGCCAGGCTCTTTAATGTCAGAGCTGAAACCAGAGTCTCCTGTTTAAAGAACTTAGGAGAAGAACAGCCTATTCTGTAGCCCCGGATATTTGCGATTCCTGCTGCTCCTCCTTCATTTGTGAGGCTCTGAGTTCTCCTCTGGTCTCTCCCCCGCAGTCGGAGGAGCTTCTGTGACTTGTCCTTCACAGCAGGCCTGCTGGCCATGCCTTCTCTGGCTTCCTGCCTCTGAGAATGTCTCTCTGGCACCTGTATTGAAGGGTGTTTTCACTGGAGCCGGAATTCCGGCCGACTCCATTTCTTTGAGGAGGGAAGCAATTTGTTGCTCTGCTCTCTCCTAATTTTACGTTTTCTAGTGAGAACTGTGCGGACGTTCAGATTGGCCATATTTTTACCTATAAAGAACAGAGAACTGGATGCCTGGCCAGAGAAAGCAGAGAGGACAGAGCATGAGGGAGGAATGGTCACTGCATCTCCCCATGGCAGAGGTGAGGAGGAGGGGAGAATGGGCATTTGCGGAGGTGGGAGACAGGAGTGGTGGCTGCTCTCCATGTGCTCTGGATGCCAGCCTCTGAGCCCCTCGCAGAGCAGAACAGACGGCGCTCCTTCTGGGGCTCATTTGTCTGAACAGCCTCTGCCTGGTGCCCTTCAGATCCATGTCCCTTTGAGCTCATTCCCCCCCCAAATCCCTGAATGGCTGGGAAGACATCAGACGTGGCCCAAGACCCCAGCCTGAGCTGGGATGACACAGCCAGGCTGGCTCAGTCGGCAGGGTAGGGTGGCACTGGGGATCTGGCAGGAGGACTGAGAAAGCCCGTTCCCCAAACTAAGGGGCCGAGCAGCCCGCACGCCGAGGCCCTATGTCTTTTGTTGTCCTTGGACAGAATCGTCCTCATGGACGCAGCCCTGGAATGGGCACTGCAGGGACGAGGGGCAGCCCTATGTTTAGATGCACAGAGTCTCCATAAGGGACGTGGATGAAAGGGGCAGACCGCAGCTCAGTTAATAGAAAAGCCAGAGTCCACACATGTGCGTGCCAAAATGCACATTTCTTTATTTTCCACAACTGGACTCATTTTGTATCTTGAGCCAGTGTTATGACTGATGCAAAAAATGTAATT
>NW_025799507.1:0-7285 GCF_021613505.1 Equus quagga
AATTACATTTTTTGCATCAGTCATAACACTGGCTCAAGATACAAAATGAGTCCAGTTGTGGAAAATAAAGAAATGTGCATTTTGGCACGCACATGTGTGGACTCTGGCTTTTCTATTAACTGAGCTGCGGTCTGCCCCTTTCATCCACGTCCCTTATGGAGACTCTGTGCATCTAAACATAGGGCTGCCCCTCGTCCCTGCAGTGCCCATTCCAGGGCTGCGTCCATGAGGACGATTCTGTCCAAGGACAACAAAAGACATAGGGCCTCGGCGTGCGGGCTGCTCGGCCCCTTAGTTTGGGGAACGGGCTTTCTCAGTCCTCCTGCCAGATCCCCAGTGCCACCCTACCCTGCCGACTGAGCCAGCCTGGCTGTGTCATCCCAGCTCAGGCTGGGGTCTTGGGCCACGTCTGATGTCTTCCCAGCCATTCAGGGATTTGGGGGTGGAATGAGCTCAAAGGGACATGGATCTGAAGGGCACCAGGCAGAGGCTGTTCAGACAAATGAGCCCCAGAAGGAGCGCCGTCTGTTCTGCTCTGCGAGGGGCTCAGAGGCTGGCATCCAGAGCACATGGAGAGCAGCCACCACTCCTGTCTCCCACCTCCGCAAATGCCCATTCTCCGCTCCTCCTCACCTCTGCCATGGGGAGATGCAGTGACCATTCCTCCCTCATGCTCTGTCCTCTCTGCTTTCTCTGGCCAGGCATCCAGTTCTCTGTTCTTTATAGGTAAAAATATGGCCAATCTGAACGTCCGCACAGTTCTCACTAGAAAACGTAAAATTAGGAGAGAGCAGAGCAACAAATTGCTTCCCTCCTCAAAGAAATGGAGTCGGCCGGAATTCCGGCTCCAGTGAAAACACCCTTCAATACAGGTGCCAGAGAGACATTCTCAGAGGCAGGAAGCCAGAGAAGGCATGGCCAGCAGGCCTGCTGTGAAGGACAAGTCACAGAAGCTCCTCCGACTGCGGGGGAGAGACCAGAGGAGAACTCAGAGCCTCACAAATGAAGGAGGAGCAGCAGGAATCGCAAATATCCGGGGCTACAGAATAGGCTGTTCTTCTCCTAAGTTCTTTAAACAGGAGACTCTGGTTTCAGCTCTGACATTAAAGAGCCTGGCAGCTTTCACTTCCATCCGTAAAACAAGAAAAAACTGAACAAACTAAAAATCAACTTTGTTCAGAGGCCTCAGAGAAGTGAGGTCACAGGACAAACCATCACATCAACACCTGGAGAGTCGGAGACACTGGGGACACAGCTGGCAAGAGGACTGACATGCTGATTTTGATGCGTGGCTGAGCCTGAGTGGGGACCGCATGAGGGTGAGAATCCCCTGGAGGCCACAGTTTTAGGGGATGCCACACACTCGTGGATTTTACCTCCAGGCACCCCGCCAGTTTCTGACACTGAAGATCCAGGACAGAGACCTCTGGCTCAGGCAGAGGGAGGGGAGAGCAATCGCTGCGAAAACACCCCGAGCCTTATCCAGGGGAAGCCCTGCTCCGCCGTGGGCTCGTCCCAGCTTGGAGAAGGGGACTCCTCCCACAGCAGCCTCTCCAACCTTTATGTCTCATCTAAGTGGGGAAAGGATTCTATCCCTTTGTAGAAACACGTGTGAGGCCACGGCCCAGGGACCCAGGCTGCCAAAAGACAGAAGCAACACAAGACGGTAAAGCCTTTCCTCCCCACACCTGCGACATGCCCGCAGGGCTCTGGGCAATAACTATGGACACAGCAGAAAAAGCCATAGGACGCCGTCCTGAGGAGGGGTGCTGGGGAGGCCAGAGGTCAGCGGACAAGGGCACCAGGGGAATTTGGAGCCTCTGGCACCTGCAGCCACAGCCAACCTTACTCAGAGCCCAGTTCTGGCCCGATTAACAGAAAACCTCACACGAAGGGTCTGTTCATCTCCGTTCCTACTACACAGTACAACGTGTCTGGCTTTCAGGGATACATATGACAGTTAATGTAAGACTGTCTGATGGGTTATAACGTACAATGACGTAGACAACAGGGCAGCTGTACCATAAATGTGGGAAGATAGAGGTCCTAGATCGAGCTGATGTCTCCACGGTCTGCGTGGAAACAAAATACCAGTATCAGGTAGATTGTGAAAAGTTAAGTATGTACCTTTTAACCCCTAAGGCAACCACACACACACACACACACACAACTATACAAGGGATATATTAATATTAAAAAATCAATACATAAATTGAAATACTAAAAAACAGATAAATTGAAATAGAATAGCAAAAAAGTAAAATGTTACAAAAAGAGGCCAGAAAAGGGAAAGAGAGGAATTAAGAACAGAGGGAGCAAACAGAGAAAAATATAATAAATGGTTAGATATAATCCAAACGTGAATAATTATGTTAAGTATAAATAATCTAAAACAGAATTCGACAAATGACAGCCTCTGGGCCACATTCAGCCCCGCCTGCTGCTGTAACTGAAATGTTACTGGGACAGACAACACCATCTGTTTGCGTATTGTCTGTCAGGCTTTGTGCTGACACCGCAGAGGGGAAGAGACGCTACAGAGACCGTGTGGCCCACAGGGCGAGAACCGCTTACCATCTGTCCCTTAAGAAGAAAAGTTTGGGAAGCCTGGTCTAGACACACTAGTCAAATATTGTCAGAATATTAAAAAAAATAAAACAACAAACAAACACATACAAACTCTATGCTGTCTATAAGAACCCACTTAACTATGTCGTTGTGGTGTGGGAAAGATCAAAGTAAATGATGAAAAGAGCTACACTCTGCAAACGCCCATCACACGGCAGTGAGAGGACCTGTCCTCCCATCAAGGCAGACTGAAGAGAGGAAAGTCACCACGTCGGTAGGGGAAACACATCGACTGTGCAAATCCTTTCCAGGAAACAGGAGAGAAGAAAACATTCAGCAACTGATTTGAGAGGCCAGCATTTCCACCCTGAAACCAAAATCCTGCAACCACAGTAGGAAAAAAACCACAGAACAATATCCCTTATATACAGAGACAAAAATCATCACCTAAATATTTTTAAAAAACAGAATCATGAAAAACATAAAAACTTAGCATTACACAAAGAAGTGTAGTTTATCCCAGGCATATGTGGCTGGTTCAAAATTCAAAATGCAATTGATAACATGCATCATATTAACACACTAAACTAAACACACAATCATGTTAAAAAACAGAGAAAGAACATTTGACAAAATTCAATATATCTACCTGATAAAACCTCTCAGCTAAGGATTAGAGGGAACTTCCTTAACCGGACAGAGGTCGTCACACACACACGCACAGCTAAGTCATGATGAATAGTGGAAGACTGAGTATCCCCCCAAGACCGGAGCACAGCAAGGGGCCCACTCTGACCGCTCCTACCAAACGTTGTCCGGATGTTCTGGGGAGGGCGCTGGTCAGGAAAAAGTCATAAAAATCGTATATGTTGAAATGAAAGAAAAACAGCTGTCCCTATTAGTAGACAACATGATGCTCTATGAAGAAAACCTCAAGGAATCCATAAAAATAAATAAGAAAAAGAAAAAAAACCCCTATGGTAACTAATAAATGAGTCTAGCATGCGTTTAGCATTCAAGGTCAACAGAGAGAAATGAGTCACATTTTTACATACAAGAGACGAAAACTGGAACCACAAAATACAATTTACAACAGGTCATAAAACACGTACAGGATCTGTAGTCTGTATTCACAAATCACTGATGGAGTGAGTCAAAGATCTGAACAAACGGAGAGACATTCCACACGCATGCATTTGAGGAGTCAGGAGTTAGGTATCAATTCTGCCCCAAATAATCTATATAGTCGTCTCCCCTTATCTGAGGTTTTGCTTTCCGAGGTTTCAGTTACCTGAGGTCAACTGCTGCCCAAAAATGTTACATGGAAATTCCATAAATAAATAAGTTATAAGTTTTAAATTTTGAACAGTTCTGAGCAGTGTGATAAAATTTCGTGCTTTCCCACTCCGTCCTGCCCAGGATGTGATCCGTTGGTCCAGCGGATCCACGACGTATACGCTACCCACCTGGTGGTCACTTATTAGCCATCTCAGTTATCAGGTGATCTGTGTTCTGATGCGTCGCATCGTCAGAAGGTCCACAGGAGCTTAACGCTACGTCACAACGTCTGCGTCATTCCCCTCACTCATCTTATCACGTAGGCTTTGTATCACCTCACATCCTCACAAGGGTACAGTACGAGATATTTTGAGAGAGAGAGACCACATTCATATAAGTTTTATTACAGTATTTTGTTATACTTGCTTTATTTTATTATTAGTTATTGTTGTCAATCTCTTCCTGTGTCTAATTTATAAATTAAACTTTATCACAGGCATGTATGTACAGTCTTGTGCCACATAACGATGTTTTGGTCAACGATGGACCACATATATGATGGTGGTCCCACAAGGTTAGTGCCACACAGCCCAGGTGTGTAGCAGGCTGTACCATCTAGGTTTGTGAAAGTGCACTCTACAATGTTCACACAATGATGACACCATCTAATGACGCACTTCTCAGAACGCATCTGCGTCGCTAAACGATGCATGACTGTATAGGAACAAACATAGCATACATAGGGCTCAGTAGCCTCGGTTTCAGGCGTCCACTGAGGGTCTTGGAACGTATTCCATGCAGATGAGGGGGACTAACTGCACATGTAATGCAATACAATAAAATTCTAGCAGGATTTATTTTGTAGATAGTGACGAGCTGATTCTAAACTTTACTTGAAAAGGCAAATGAACTAGAAAGGCCAGAACAATTTGAGAAAGAAAAAAAGTTGGAGGAAATGCTCTACTTGATTTTAAGAATCCTTATAAAGTCACAGTAAGCAAGAGAGTGTGGTACTGATGAAGAGGTAGGAATGTGCAAGGTAACAGAAATAGACCCGCAATGCTGTGGAAACTGACTACAAAGCTGAGGGAGTAATTCAATGGAATACGTACAGTCTTTTCAACTAATGGTGTTGGAAGGATTGGACAGTCACATGCAAGAAAAAAAATCAACGTAAACCTCCTACCTTGTACAAAAATAAACCCAAAGTTGTTCATAGATCAAATGTAAAAAGGAAAATCCATGAAGTTTTTAGAAGAAAATGTAGGAGAAATTATTCATGCCCATGGTTTAGGCAAAGAGTTATTAGATATGAAGCCAAAAGTAAGATCTTTGAAAAATAACCATAAATGGAACTTCACCAAAATTAATGCTTTTATTCTGCAAAATACAACATTAATGGAATAAAATGACAAGCTACAGACTGGGAGAAAATATTTACAAATCACATAAGCGACAAAGTATTGGTATCCAGAATATCCAAAGAACTCCCAAAAGTCAACAGTAAAAACGAACATTAAATATGTATGTGTACACATATCATACACATATAATAAGTTCAGGATAAGATCCTCAGTAGCATTATTAATATCAACACCATTAATCATTAGAAAAACAAAATTAAAGTTTAAGTGTGATACAATTTCAACTTCACAGCTATTAGAATGGAAATCAACAAAAAGACAGATAATAACAAACGTTGACAAGTCCGTGGTGGGATCTAATGTATGGCATGCTGACAATGTACACAACACAGTTCACAATACCGTACTGTGTATGTGAAAGTTGCTAAGAGAAGAGAACTTAAAAAGTTCTCATCACAAGAATAAAACCATTGGTAACTTTGTGAGGTGATGAATGTTAATGAAGCTTATTGCGGTACACATTTCACAATAGATACATGTATCAAATCCTTACGTTGTACACCTTAAACTAATACAAAGTTATGGGTGAAATATACCTCAATTAAACTGGAGGACAAAAAAAAGAAAAGTATGTGGAATAACTTTAATCCTCACGCACTGCTGGTGGGAGTGGAAAATGGTCCAGCTATTTTGGAAAACAATCTGTCTTAGTTCATTTGGGGTGCTATAACAAAATACCATAGACTGGTTGAGTGGCTTTTAAGCAACAGAAATTGATTTTTCACAATTCTGGAGGCTGGAAGTCCAAGATCAGGGTGCCGGCAGATTCAGTGTTTGCTGAGAGCCCGCTCCTGGGTCATAGACACCGTCTTCTCACTGTGTCATCACATGGTGGCAAAGGAAGGGAGCTCTCTGGGGTCTCTTTTGTAAGAGTACTAACCCCATTCATGAGGATTCCACCCTCACAACCTAAGCACCTCTCAAAAGCCCCACCTCCTGATGCAATCACCTTATGTTGAGGATCTCAACATAAGAGTTTTGGAGGACACAAACATTCAGACCTTAGCATAGTCCGTCAATTTAAAAAAAATATATATATAAACTAAAATTTTACCCAGTAATTCCATTCCTAGGCCTTTAGCCGAGATAAATGAAAACATAAACGCTCACACAGCATTATGTGTGACAGCCAAAACCCCAAACCAATTAAGATAGCCTCAAATGGTGACGCAATAGACAGGATGTGTTATACGCATACACTGGCGTACCATCTGGCAATACATGCTGAGTGCACAAAGCCTGATGCAGAAGACCACAGAGGGTGCAATTCCATTTACGTGGGCTGTCCAGAAGAGGCAGAGCCATAGAGACAGACAGTAGATAGTGGTTGCTTGAGGCTGGGGGTGAGAAGTGAATGTGACTGCTGCAAAGGGGATCTTTTCGAGCTGATGGGAACGTTCTAAAATTGCATTGTGGTGATGGTGTGAAATTCTTTAAATCTACTAAAAATTATTGAATTGTACATTTAAGTCAATGTTGTGGTATGCAAATTATATCCCCCAAAGTTGTTAAAAATACTACTAGAATGGCCTTAGAATGGCCAAATTTCAAAGACTGGTCATAGAGAGTGTTGTTGAGGGTGTGAATCAACCAGAACCCTTGGCACTGTTAGTTACAGTGTGAAACGATACAACAATTTCAGAAAACAATATGGCAGTTTCTTAAAAAGTTAAACACAGCCATACATAGGACTCAGTCAGTCCATTCCTAGATTCTCACCCAAGGAAACGAAAGCAAATGTCTAAACAATGACACGTGCAGAAATGTGCACAGCAGCTTTATTCGTAATGAGGGAAAACTGGAAATCACCCGAATGTCCATCATCAGAGGAATGGATAAACGAATTTGGTCCATCACACAGGGAACTACTCATGGATGATGTCAAAAGTTATTTTGAATAAAAGAAGTCACACAGAATGAGTATGACCAGTAGGATTTCATCCATATAAAATTCTAGACGGTGGATACAGGTTATAGTGAGAGCAGGCAGGGCGTTAGTTAGCAGGCAGGAGGCG
>NW_025799508.1:0-7285 GCF_021613505.1 Equus quagga
CGCCTCCTGCCTGCTAACTAACGCCCTGCCTGCTCTCACTATAACCTGTATCCACCGTCTAGAATTTTATATGGATGAAATCCTACTGGTCATACTCATTCTGTGTGACTTCTTTTATTCAAAATAACTTTTGACATCATCCATGAGTAGTTCCCTGTGTGATGGACCAAATTCGTTTATCCATTCCTCTGATGATGGACATTCGGGTGATTTCCAGTTTTCCCTCATTACGAATAAAGCTGCTGTGCACATTTCTGCACGTGTCATTGTTTAGACATTTGCTTTCGTTTCCTTGGGTGAGAATCTAGGAATGGACTGACTGAGTCCTATGTATGGCTGTGTTTAACTTTTTAAGAAACTGCCATATTGTTTTCTGAAATTGTTGTATCGTTTCACACTGTAACTAACAGTGCCAAGGGTTCTGGTTGATTCACACCCTCAACAACACTCTCTATGACCAGTCTTTGAAATTTGGCCATTCTAAGGCCATTCTAGTAGTATTTTTAACAACTTTGGGGGATATAATTTGCATACCACAACATTGACTTAAATGTACAATTCAATAATTTTTAGTAGATTTAAAGAATTTCACACCATCACCACAATGCAATTTTAGAACGTTCCCATCAGCTCGAAAAGATCCCCTTTGCAGCAGTCACATTCACTTCTCACCCCCAGCCTCAAGCAACCACTATCTACTGTCTGTCTCTATGGCTCTGCCTCTTCTGGACAGCCCACGTAAATGGAATTGCACCCTCTGTGGTCTTCTGCATCAGGCTTTGTGCACTCAGCATGTATTGCCAGATGGTACGCCAGTGTATGCGTATAACACATCCTGTCTATTGCGTCACCATTTGAGGCTATCTTAATTGGTTTGGGGTTTTGGCTGTCACACATAATGCTGTGTGAGCGTTTATGTTTTCATTTATCTCGGCTAAAGGCCTAGGAATGGAATTACTGGGTAAAATTTTAGTTTATATATATATTTTTTTTAAATTGACGGACTATGCTAAGGTCTGAATGTTTGTGTCCTCCAAAACTCTTATGTTGAGATCCTCAACATAAGGTGATTGCATCAGGAGGTGGGGCTTTTGAGAGGTGCTTAGGTTGTGAGGGTGGAATCCTCATGAATGGGGTTAGTACTCTTACAAAAGAGACCCCAGAGAGCTCCCTTCCTTTGCCACCATGTGATGACACAGTGAGAAGACGGTGTCTATGACCCAGGAGCGGGCTCTCAGCAAACACTGAATCTGCCGGCACCCTGATCTTGGACTTCCAGCCTCCAGAATTGTGAAAAATCAATTTCTGTTGCTTAAAAGCCACTCAACCAGTCTATGGTATTTTGTTATAGCACCCCAAATGAACTAAGACAGATTGTTTTCCAAAATAGCTGGACCATTTTCCACTCCCACCAGCAGTGCGTGAGGATTAAAGTTATTCCACATACTTTTCTTTTTTTTGTCCTCCAGTTTAATTGAGGTATATTTCACCCATAACTTTGTATTAGTTTAAGGTGTACAACGTAAGGATTTGATACATGTATCTATTGTGAAATGTGTACCGCAATAAGCTTCATTAACATTCATCACCTCACAAAGTTACCAATGGTTTTATTCTTGTGATGAGAACTTTTTAAGTTCTCTTCTCTTAGCAACTTTCACATACACAGTACGGTATTGTGAACTGTGTTGTGTACATTGTCAGCATGCCATACATTAGATCCCACCACGGACTTGTCAACGTTTGTTATTATCTGTCTTTTTGTTGATTTCCATTCTAATAGCTGTGAAGTTGAAATTGTATCACACTTAAACTTTAATTTTGTTTTTCTAATGATTAATGGTGTTGATATTAATAATGCTACTGAGGATCTTATCCTGAACTTATTATATGTGTATGATATGTGTACACATACATATTTAATGTTCGTTTTTACTGTTGACTTTTGGGAGTTCTTTGGATATTCTGGATACCAATACTTTGTCGCTTATGTGATTTGTAAATATTTTCTCCCAGTCTGTAGCTTGTCATTTTATTCCATTAATGTTGTATTTTGCAGAATAAAAGCATTAATTTTGGTGAAGTTCCATTTATGGTTATTTTTCAAAGATCTTACTTTTGGCTTCATATCTAATAACTCTTTGCCTAAACCATGGGCATGAATAATTTCTCCTACATTTTCTTCTAAAAACTTCATGGATTTTCCTTTTTACATTTGATCTATGAACAACTTTGGGTTTATTTTTGTACAAGGTAGGAGGTTTACGTTGATTTTTTTTCTTGCATGTGACTGTCCAATCCTTCCAACACCATTAGTTGAAAAGACTGTACGTATTCCATTGAATTACTCCCTCAGCTTTGTAGTCAGTTTCCACAGCATTGCGGGTCTATTTCTGTTACCTTGCACATTCCTACCTCTTCATCAGTACCACACTCTCTTGCTTACTGTGACTTTATAAGGATTCTTAAAATCAAGTAGAGCATTTCCTCCAACTTTTTTTCTTTCTCAAATTGTTCTGGCCTTTCTAGTTCATTTGCCTTTTCAAGTAAAGTTTAGAATCAGCTCGTCACTATCTACAAAATAAATCCTGCTAGAATTTTATTGTATTGCATTACATGTGCAGTTAGTCCCCCTCATCTGCATGGAATACGTTCCAAGACCCTCAGTGGACGCCTGAAACCGAGGCTACTGAGCCCTATGTATGCTATGTTTGTTCCTATACAGTCATGCATCGTTTAGCGACGCAGATGCGTTCTGAGAAGTGCGTCATTAGATGGTGTCATCATTGTGTGAACATTGTAGAGTGCACTTTCACAAACCTAGATGGTACAGCCTGCTACACACCTGGGCTGTGTGGCACTAACCTTGTGGGACCACCATCATATATGTGGTCCATCGTTGACCAAAACATCGTTATGTGGCACAAGACTGTACATACATGCCTGTGATAAAGTTTAATTTATAAATTAGACACAGGAAGAGATTGACAACAATAACTAATAATAAAATAAAGCAAGTATAACAAAATACTGTAATAAAACTTATATGAATGTGGTCTCTCTCTCTCAAAATATCTCGTACTGTACCCTTGTGAGGATGTGAGGTGATACAAAGCCTACGTGATAAGATGAGTGAGGGGAATGACGCAGACGTTGTGACGTAGCGTTAAGCTCCTGTGGACCTTCTGACGATGCGACGCATCAGAACACAGATCACCTGATAACTGAGATGGCTAATAAGTGACCACCAGGTGGGTAGCGTATACGTCGTGGATCCGCTGGACCAACGGATCACATCCTGGGCAGGACGGAGTGGGAAAGCACGAAATTTTATCACACTGCTCAGAACTGTTCAAAATTTAAAACTTATAACTTATTTATTTATGGAATTTCCATGTAACATTTTTGGGCAGCAGTTGACCTCAGGTAACTGAAACCTCGGAAAGCAAAACCTCAGATAAGGGGAGACGACTATATAGATTATTTGGGGCAGAATTGATACCTAACTCCTGACTCCTCAAATGCATGCGTGTGGAATGTCTCTCCGTTTGTTCAGATCTTTGACTCACTCCATCAGTGATTTGTGAATACAGACTACAGATCCTGTACGTGTTTTATGACCTGTTGTAAATTGTATTTTGTGGTTCCAGTTTTCGTCTCTTGTATGTAAAAATGTGACTCATTTCTCTCTGTTGACCTTGAATGCTAAACGCATGCTAGACTCATTTATTAGTTACCATAGGGGTTTTTTTTCTTTTTCTTATTTATTTTTATGGATTCCTTGAGGTTTTCTTCATAGAGCATCATGTTGTCTACTAATAGGGACAGCTGTTTTTCTTTCATTTCAACATATACGATTTTTATGACTTTTTCCTGACCAGCGCCCTCCCCAGAACATCCGGACAACGTTTGGTAGGAGCGGTCAGAGTGGGCCCCTTGCTGTGCTCCGGTCTTGGGGGGATACTCAGTCTTCCACTATTCATCATGACTTAGCTGTGCGTGTGTGTGTGACGACCTCTGTCCGGTTAAGGAAGTTCCCTCTAATCCTTAGCTGAGAGGTTTTATCAGGTAGATATATTGAATTTTGTCAAATGTTCTTTCTCTGTTTTTTAACATGATTGTGTGTTTAGTTTAGTGTGTTAATATGATGCATGTTATCAATTGCATTTTGAATTTTGAACCAGCCACATATGCCTGGGATAAACTACACTTCTTTGTGTAATGCTAAGTTTTTATGTTTTTCATGATTCTGTTTTTTAAAAATATTTAGGTGATGATTTTTGTCTCTGTATATAAGGGATATTGTTCTGTGGTTTTTTTCCTACTGTGGTTGCAGGATTTTGGTTTCAGGGTGGAAATGCTGGCCTCTCAAATCAGTTGCTGAATGTTTTCTTCTCTCCTGTTTCCTGGAAAGGATTTGCACAGTCGATGTGTTTCCCCTACCGACGTGGTGACTTTCCTCTCTTCAGTCTGCCTTGATGGGAGGACAGGTCCTCTCACTGCCGTGTGATGGGCGTTTGCAGAGTGTAGCTCTTTTCATCATTTACTTTGATCTTTCCCACACCACAACGACATAGTTAAGTGGGTTCTTATAGACAGCATAGAGTTTGTATGTGTTTGTTTGTTGTTTTATTTTTTTTAATATTCTGACAATATTTGACTAGTGTGTCTAGACCAGGCTTCCCAAACTTTTCTTCTTAAGGGACAGATGGTAAGCGGTTCTCGCCCTGTGGGCCACACGGTCTCTGTAGCGTCTCTTCCCCTCTGCGGTGTCAGCACAAAGCCTGACAGACAATACGCAAACAGATGGTGTTGTCTGTCCCAGTAACATTTCAGTTACAGCAGCAGGCGGGGCTGAATGTGGCCCAGAGGCTGTCATTTGTCGAATTCTGTTTTAGATTATTTATACTTAACATAATTATTCACGTTTGGATTATATCTAACCATTTATTATATTTTTCTCTGTTTGCTCCCTCTGTTCTTAATTCCTCTCTTTCCCTTTTCTGGCCTCTTTTTGTAACATTTTACTTTTTTGCTATTCTATTTCAATTTATCTGTTTTTTAGTATTTCAATTTATGTATTGATTTTTTAATATTAATATATCCCTTGTATAGTTGTGTGTGTGTGTGTGTGTGTGGTTGCCTTAGGGGTTAAAAGGTACATACTTAACTTTTCACAATCTACCTGATACTGGTATTTTGTTTCCACGCAGACCGTGGAGACATCAGCTCGATCTAGGACCTCTATCTTCCCACATTTATGGTACAGCTGCCCTGTTGTCTACGTCATTGTACGTTATAACCCATCAGACAGTCTTACATTAACTGTCATATGTATCCCTGAAAGCCAGACACGTTGTACTGTGTAGTAGGAACGGAGATGAACAGACCCTTCGTGTGAGGTTTTCTGTTAATCGGGCCAGAACTGGGCTCTGAGTAAGGTTGGCTGTGGCTGCAGGTGCCAGAGGCTCCAAATTCCCCTGGTGCCCTTGTCCGCTGACCTCTGGCCTCCCCAGCACCCCTCCTCAGGACGGCGTCCTATGGCTTTTTCTGCTGTGTCCATAGTTATTGCCCAGAGCCCTGCGGGCATGTCGCAGGTGTGGGGAGGAAAGGCTTTACCGTCTTGTGTTGCTTCTGTCTTTTGGCAGCCTGGGTCCCTGGGCCGTGGCCTCACACGTGTTTCTACAAAGGGATAGAATCCTTTCCCCACTTAGATGAGACATAAAGGTTGGAGAGGCTGCTGTGGGAGGAGTCCCCTTCTCCAAGCTGGGACGAGCCCACGGCGGAGCAGGGCTTCCCCTGGATAAGGCTCGGGGTGTTTTCGCAGCGATTGCTCTCCCCTCCCTCTGCCTGAGCCAGAGGTCTCTGTCCTGGATCTTCAGTGTCAGAAACTGGCGGGGTGCCTGGAGGTAAAATCCACGAGTGTGTGGCATCCCCTAAAACTGTGGCCTCCAGGGGATTCTCACCCTCATGCGGTCCCCACTCAGGCTCAGCCACGCATCAAAATCAGCATGTCAGTCCTCTTGCCAGCTGTGTCCCCAGTGTCTCCGACTCTCCAGGTGTTGATGTGATGGTTTGTCCTGTGACCTCACTTCTCTGAGGCCTCTGAACAAAGTTGATTTTTAGTTTGTTCAGTTTTTTCTTGTTTTACGGATGGAAGTGAAAGCTGCCAGGCTCTTTAATGTCAGAGCTGAAACCAGAGTCTCCTGTTTAAAGAACTTAGGAGAAGAACAGCCTATTCTGTAGCCCCGGATATTTGCGATTCCTGCTGCTCCTCCTTCATTTGTGAGGCTCTGAGTTCTCCTCTGGTCTCTCCCCCGCAGTCGGAGGAGCTTCTGTGACTTGTCCTTCACAGCAGGCCTGCTGGCCATGCCTTCTCTGGCTTCCTGCCTCTGAGAATGTCTCTCTGGCACCTGTATTGAAGGGTGTTTTCACTGGAGCCGGAATTCCGGCCGACTCCATTTCTTTGAGGAGGGAAGCAATTTGTTGCTCTGCTCTCTCCTAATTTTACGTTTTCTAGTGAGAACTGTGCGGACGTTCAGATTGGCCATATTTTTACCTATAAAGAACAGAGAACTGGATGCCTGGCCAGAGAAAGCAGAGAGGACAGAGCATGAGGGAGGAATGGTCACTGCATCTCCCCATGGCAGAGGTGAGGAGGAGCGGAGAATGGGCATTTGCGGAGGTGGGAGACAGGAGTGGTGGCTGCTCTCCATGTGCTCTGGATGCCAGCCTCTGAGCCCCTCGCAGAGCAGAACAGACGGCGCTCCTTCTGGGGCTCATTTGTCTGAACAGCCTCTGCCTGGTGCCCTTCAGATCCATGTCCCTTTGAGCTCATTCCACCCCCAAATCCCTGAATGGCTGGGAAGACATCAGACGTGGCCCAAGACCCCAGCCTGAGCTGGGATGACACAGCCAGGCTGGCTCAGTCGGCAGGGTAGGGTGGCACTGGGGATCTGGCAGGAGGACTGAGAAAGCCCGTTCCCCAAACTAAGGGGCCGAGCAGCCCGCACGCCGAGGCCCTATGTCTTTTGTTGTCCTTGGACAGAATCGTCCTCATGGACGCAGCCCTGGAATGGGCACTGCAGGGACGAGGGGCAGCCCTATGTTTAGATGCACAGAGTCTCCATAAGGGACGTGGATGAAAGGGGCAGACCGCAGCTCAGTTAATAGAAAAGCCAGAGTCCACACATGTGCGTGCCAAAATGCACATTTCTTTATTTTCCACAACTGGACTCATTTTGTATCTTGAGCCAGTGTTATGACTGATGCAAAAAATGTAATT
>NW_025799509.1:0-3767 GCF_021613505.1 Equus quagga
CTCTTTTTGTTTTCTAGAATTTCATATAAATCCTACTGTTCATACTCATTTTGTGTGGCTTCTTTGTTAAAAATTATGTTATTGAGGTCATATTGGTTCATAATATTGTGTAATTTCAGGTGTACATTATTATATTTCAGTTTCTGTATAGACTGCATGGTGCCCACCACCAATAGTGTAGTGTTTATCTGTTACCATACATGTATGCCCCTTTACCCCTTTCACCCTCCCCCCCTTCCTTTCTGGTAACCACCAATCAGTTCTCCTTATCTATGTGTTGTTTGTTTATCTTCCACATATGAGTGAAATTATATGGTGTTCATCTTTCTCAGTCTGGCTTATTTCACTTAATGTATACCCTCAAGGTCCATCCATGTTGTTGCAAATGGGACGATTTTGTCTTTTTTATGGCTAAGTAGTATTCCATTGTATATTTATTCCACATCTTCTTTATCCATTCATTTTTTGATGGCCACTTGGGTTGCTTCCACATCTTGGCTATTGTGAATAATGCTGCAATGAACATAGGGCTGCATAGGTCTCTTTCCGTTGTTGATTTCAAGTTCTTTGGATAAATACCACAGTAGTAGGATAGCTGGATCATATGGTATTTCTATTTTTAACTTTTTGAGAAAGCTCTGTACTGTTTTCCGTAGTGGCTGCACCAGTTTCAATTCCCACCAGAAGTGTATGAGTGTTCCCTTTTCTCCACATCCCCTCCAATATTTGTTATTTTTTTGGCTTGGTAATTATAGTCATTCTAATGAGTGTAAGGTAATATCTCATTGTAGTTTTGATTTGCATTTCCCTAATAATTAGTGATGTTTAACATCTTTTCGTGTGTCTGTTGGCCATCTGTATATCTTCTTTGGAAAAATGTCTGCTCACATCTTCTGCCCAATTTTTGACTGGATTTTTGTTTTTTTGTTGTTGAGTTGTATGAGTTCTTTATCTATTTTGGAAATTAACCCCTTGTTGGATATATGACTTGCAAATGTTTTCTCCCAGCTGGTGGGTTGTCTTTTCATTTTTTTCATGGCTTCCTTTGCCTTGCAAAAGCTTTTTAGTCTGATGTGGTACCATTTATTAATTTTTTCTTCTGTCCTCCTCGCCTGAGTAGATATGGTATTCAAAAAGATGCTGCTAAGACTGATGTCAAAGAGTGTTCTGCCTATATTTTCTTCTAGGAGTTTTATGGTTTTAGGTCTTACATTCATGTCTTTAATCCATTTTGAGTTAATTTTTGTGTGTGGTGCAAGATAATGGTCTACTTTTGTTCTTTTGCACGTGGCTATCCAGTTTTCCCAACACCATTTGTTGAAGAGACTTTCCTTTCTCCATTGTATGTCCTTGGCTCCTTTGTTGAAGATTATCTGTCCATAGATGTGTGACTTTATTTCTGGTCTTTCAATTCTGTTGCATTGATCTGTGTGTCTTTTTTTTCTGCCAGTACCATGCTGTTTTGATCACTATGGCTTTGTAGTATATTTTGAAGTTAGGGATTGTGATGCTTCCAGCTTCTTTTTTCTCAGGATTGCTTTGGCTGTTCAGGGTTTTTTTTGTGTGTGTGTGTGAGGAAGATTGGCCCTGAGCTAACATTATTGCCAATCTTCCTCTTTCTGCTTGAGGAAGATTGTCCCTGAGCTAACATCGGTGGCAGTCTTCCTCTATTTTGTTTGTGGGATGCTGCCACAGCACGGCTGATGAGTGGTGTGTAGGTCTGTGCCTGGGATCTGAACCTGTGAACCCCAGGCCGCTGAAATAGAGTGCACAGATTTAACCACTATGTCACTGGGCCAGCCTCTGTTTGGGATCTTTTGCTGTTCCATATAAATTTTAGGATTCTTTGTTCTATTTCTGTGAAGAATGTCATTGGGATTTTGATTGGGATTGCAGTGAATCTGTAGATTGCTTTAGGTAATATGGACATTTTAACTACGTTTATTCTTGTAATCCATGATCATGGAATATCTTTCAATTTCTTTATGTCTTCGATTTCTTTCAATAATGTTTTATAGTTTTCAGTGTATAGGTCTTTCACCTTCTTAGTTAAATTTATTCCTAGATATTTTCTTCTTTTTGTTGAGATTGTAAATGGTATTCTATTCTTGACTTCTCTTTCTGCTAGTTTGTTATTAGTATATAGAAATGCAACTGATTTTCGGAAGTTGGCTTCGTACCTCACAACTTTGCTGTAGTTGTTTATTATTTCTAATAGCTTTCTGGTGGATTCTTTAGGACTTTCTATATATAGAATCATGTCTGCAAACAGCAAGAGGTTCACTTCTTCCTTTTCAATTTGGATTCCTTTTATTTCTTTTACTTGTCTAATTTCTCTGGCCAAAATCTCCAGTACAGTGTTGAATAAGAGTGGTGAGAGTGGACACCCTTGTCTTGTTCCTGTTCTCAAAGGGATGGCTTTCAGTTTTTCATCATCAAGTATGATGTTGGCTGTAGGTTTGACATATATAGTCTTTAATATGTTGAGGTACTTTCCTTCTATCCTCATTTTATTGAGTTTTTGTCACAAGTGGATGTTGGATCTTGTCAAATGCTTTCTCTGCATCTACTGAGATGATCATGTGATTTTTATTCCTCATTTTATTAATGTGGTGTATCACATCGATTGATTTGCAGTTGTTGGACCATCTCTGGATCACTGGTATAAATCCCACTTGATCATGGTGTATGATCATTTTAATGTGTTGCTGTATTTGGTTTGCCCATATTTTGTTGAGAACTTTTGCATCTATGTTCATCAGTGATTTTCCTTTTTTTGTGTTGTCCTTGTCTGGTTTTGGTATCAGGGTAATGTTGGCCTCATAGAATGAGTTAGGAATCATCCCATCTTCAATTTTTTTGGAATAGTTTGAGAAGGATGGGTATTAAATCTTCTTTGGATGTTTGGTAGAATTCTCTGGAGAAGCCATCTGGTCCCAGACTTTTGTTTTTTGGGAAGTTTTTTGATTGCTGTTTCAATCTCTTTACTTGTGATTGGTCTATTCAGATTCTCTATTTTTTCTTGATTCTGTTTTGGGAGGTTGTATGAGTCTAAGAATTTATCCATTTCTTCTAGGTTTGTGGGCATATAGTATTTCACAGTATTCCCGTATTATCCTTTGTATTTCTGTGGTATCCATTGTAATTTCTCCTTTTCATTTCTAATTTTATTTGAGCCTTCTCTCTCTTTTTCTTAGTGAGTCTCACTGAGGGTTTGTCAATTTTGTTTATCTTCTCAAAGAAACAGCTCTTAGTCTCATTGATCCTTTCTACTCTTTTTTTAGTCTCTATTTAATTTATTTCTGCTCTAATATTTATTATTTCCCTCCTTCTGTTGACTTTGGGCTTTGGTTGTTCTTCTTTTCCTAGTTCTGTTAGGTGTAGTTTAAGATTACTTATTTGATATTTTTCTCATTTGTTGAGGTGGGCCTTTATTGCTATCAATTTCCCTCTTATAACCACTTTTGCTGCATCCAACAAAAATTGGTATGTTTATTTTCATTTTCATTTGTCTCCAGGTATTTTTTGATTTCTCTTTTGATTTCTTCATTGATCCAATGGTTGTTCAGTAGCATGTTGTTTAATCTCCACATATTTGTGACTTTCATAGCTTTTTTCTTGTAGTCAATTTCTAGTTTCATAGCATTGTGGTCAGAAAAGATGCTTGATATGAGTTCAAGCTTCTTAAATTTATTGAGGCTTGCCTTGTTTCCCAACATATGGTCTCTCTTTGAGAAGGTTCCATGTGCACCTGAGAAGAATGTGTA
>NW_025799510.1:0-3767 GCF_021613505.1 Equus quagga
TACACATTCTTCTCAGGTGCACATGGAACCTTCTCAAAGAGAGACCATATGTTGGGAAACAAGGCAAGCCTCAATAAATTTAAGAAGCTTGAACTCATATCAAGCATCTTTTCTGACCACAATGCTATGAAACTAGAAATTGACTACAAGAAAAAAGCTATGAAAGTCACAAATATGTGGAGATTAAACAACATGCTACTGAACAACCATTGGATCAATGAAGAAATCAAAAGAGAAATCAAAAAATACCTGGAGACAAATGAAAATGAAAATAAACATACCAATTTTTGTTGGATGCAGCAAAAGTGGTTATAAGAGGGAAATTGATAGCAATAAAGGCCCACCTCAACAAATGAGAAAAATATCAAATAAGTAATCTTAAACTACACCTAACAGAACTAGGAAAAGAAGAACAACCAAAGCCCAAAGTCAACAGAAGGAGGGAAATAATAAATATTAGAGCAGAAATAAATTAAATAGAGACTAAAAAAAGAGTAGAAAGGATCAATGAGACTAAGAGCTGTTTCTTTGAGAAGATAAACAAAATTGACAAACCCTCAGTGAGACTCACTAAGAAAAAGAGAGAGAAGGCTCAAATAAAATTAGAAATGAAAAGGAGAAATTACAATGGATACCACAGAAATACAAAGGATAATACGGGAATACTGTGAAATACTATATGCCCACAAACCTAGAAGAAATGGATAAATTCTTAGACTCATACAACCTCCCAAAACAGAATCAAGAAAAAATAGAGAATCTGAATAGACCAATCACAAGTAAAGAGATTGAAACAGCAATCAAAAAACTTCCCAAAAAACAAAAGTCTGGGACCAGATGGCTTCTCCAGAGAATTCTACCAAACATCCAAAGAAGATTTAATACCCATCCTTCTCAAACTATTCCAAAAAAATTGAAGATGGGATGATTCCTAACTCATTCTATGAGGCCAACATTACCCTGATACCAAAACCAGACAAGGACAACACAAAAAAAGGAAAATCACTGATGAACATAGATGCAAAAGTTCTCAACAAAATATGGGCAAACCAAATACAGCAACACATTAAAATGATCATACACCATGATCAAGTGGGATTTATACCAGTGATCCAGAGATGGTCCAACAACTGCAAATCAATCGATGTGATACACCACATTAATAAAATGAGGAATAAAAATCACATGATCATCTCAGTAGATGCAGAGAAAGCATTTGACAAGATCCAACATCCACTTGTGACAAAAACTCAATAAAATGAGGATAGAAGGAAAGTACCTCAACATATTAAAGACTATATATGTCAAACCTACAGCCAACATCATACTTGATGATGAAAAACTGAAAGCCATCCCTTTGAGAACAGGAACAAGACAAGGGTGTCCACTCTCACCACTCTTATTCAACACTGTACTGGAGATTTTGGCCAGAGAAATTAGACAAGTAAAAGAAATAAAAGGAATCCAAATTGAAAAGGAAGAAGTGAACCTCTTGCTGTTTGCAGACATGATTCTATATATAGAAAGTCCTAAAGAATCCACCAGAAAGCTATTAGAAATAATAAACAACTACAGCAAAGTTGTGAGGTACGAAGCCAACTTCCGAAAATCAGTTGCATTTCTATATACTAATAACAAACTAGCAGAAAGAGAAGTCAAGAATAGAATACCATTTACAATCTCAACAAAAAGAAGAAAATATCTAGGAATAAATTTAACTAAGAAGGTGAAAGACCTATACACTGAAAACTATAAAACATTATTGAAAGAAATCGAAGACATAAAGAAATTGAAAGATATTCCATGATCATGGATTACAAGAATAAACGTAGTTAAAATGTCCATATTACCTAAAGCAATCTACAGATTCACTGCAATCCCAATCAAAATCCCAATGACATTCTTCACAGAAATAGAACAAAGAATCCTAAAATTTATATGGAACAGCAAAAGATCCCAAACAGAGGCTGGCCCAGTGACATAGTGGTTAAATCTGTGCACTCTATTTCAGCGGCCTGGGGTTCACAGGTTCAGATCCCAGGCACAGACCTACACACCACTCATCAGCCGTGCTGTGGCAGCATCCCACAAACAAAATAGAGGAAGACTGCCACCGATGTTAGCTCAGGGACAATCTTCCTCAAGCAGAAAGAGGAAGATTGGCAATAATGTTAGCTCAGGGCCAATCTTCCTCACACACACACACAAAAAAAACCCTGAACAGCCAAAGCAATCCTGAGAAAAAAGAAGCTGGAAGCATCACAATCCCTAACTTCAAAATATACTACAAAGCCATAGTGATCAAAACAGCATGGTACTGGCAGAAAAAAAAGACACACAGATCAATGCAACAGAATTGAAAGACCAGAAATAAAGTCACACATCTATGGACAGATAATCTTCAACAAAGGAGCCAAGGACATACAATGGAGAAAGGAAAGTCTCTTCAACAAATGGTGTTGGGAAAACTGGATAGCCACGTGCAAAAGAACAAAAGTAGACCATTATCTTGCACCACACACAAAAATTAACTCAAAATGGATTAAAGACATGAATGTAAGACCTAAAACCATAAAACTCCTAGAAGAAAATATAGGCAGAACACTCTTTGACATCAGTCTTAGCAGCATCTTTTTGAATACCATATCTACTCAGGCGAGGAGGACAGAAGAAAAAATTAATAAATGGTACCACATCAGACTAAAAAGCTTTTGCAAGGCAAAGGAAGCCATGAAAAAAATGAAAAGACAACCCACCAGCTGGGAGAAAACATTTGCAAGTCATATATCCAACAAGGGGTTAATTTCCAAAATAGATAAAGAACTCATACAACTCAACAACAAAAAAACAAAAATCCAGTCAAAAATTGGGCAGAAGATGTGAGCAGACATTTTTCCAAAGAAGATATACAGATGGCCAACAGACACACGAAAAGATGTTAAACATCACTAATTATTAGGGAAATGCAAATCAAAACTACAATGAGATATTACCTTACACTCATTAGAATGACTATAATTACCAAGCCAAAAAAATAACAAATATTGGAGGGGATGTGGAGAAAAGGGAACACTCATACACTTCTGGTGGGAATTGAAACTGGTGCAGCCACTACGGAAAACAGTACAGAGCTTTCTCAAAAAGTTAAAAATAGAAATACCATATGATCCAGCTATCCTACTACTGTGGTATTTATCCAAAGAACTTGAAATCAACAACGGAAAGAGACCTATGCAGCCCTATGTTCATTGCAGCATTATTCACAATAGCCAAGATGTGGAAGCAACCCAAGTGGCCATCAAAAAATGAATGGATAAAGAAGATGTGGAATAAATATACAATGGAATACTACTTAGCCATAAAAAAGACAAAATCGTCCCATTTGCAACAACATGGATGGACCTTGAGGGTATACATTAAGTGAAATAAGCCAGACTGAGAAAGATGAACACCATATAATTTCACTCATATGTGGAAGATAAACAAACAACACATAGATAAGGAGAACTGATTGGTGGTTACCAGAAAGGAAGGGGGGGAGGGTGAAAGGGGTAAAGGGGCATACATGTATGGTAACAGATAAACACTACACTATTGGTGGTGGGCACCATGCAGTCTATACAGAAACTGAAATATAATAATGTACACCTGAAATTACACAATATTATGAACCAATATGACCTCAATAACATAATTTTTAACAAAGAAGCCACACAAAATGAGTATGAACAGTAGGATTTATATGAAATTCTAGAAAACAAAAAGAG